>NW_027263843.1:0-163922 GCF_044049435.1 Aspergillus pseudodeflectus | reverse complement strand
TATCTAACACCATAACAGGTCGTTCTCGCAGACCTCAGCATCGTCCAGGCCAATGCTAAAGAGAACTCCGACCTCTTCTGGGCCCTTAAGGTGCTATAATATTATTCTTTCTAGGGAGGTGGCCCAAACTTTGGAATTGTAACCAGGATGGACATGGCCACTGTTTCGAACGTGATCTTTTCTGAAGCCCGCATCTACGCACCAACCGCCTACAACGACCTTGTTGAAGCCCTCATGGTCTATCACGAGTCCATTGAGAGCGACGACCAAGCAACTCTAATCTGGCACGCTACAGGCGACGCTATCTTACTAGTCTACGTCTACTGCAGCCCTACGGAGACCCCGGCTATCTTTGCCCCGTTCCTTGATGTTCCGTTTGTTCAGACCTTTGTACCGGCGGGGAACCGTACAGTCTATGAGCTTGTTCAAGCTGTTGCGAGTGTCATTTCGCCGGAGCCAATGCTGTAAGTTCTCCTATCATCTCCCCTTATACCCCATGGGTATAACCTGAACCCAGGTGAGGCAAGCTAACCAATCAGCCACGAATTCCGCACAATGTCCTCCCGCCCCTCGCTGGGAGTCTACAAAGCAATCGAGCAAGCACGCGCAGAACAGGTCGCCGCCCTCGCTGACGTAGAAGGCCTCGTTATAACAACCGTTTTCCAACCCATGTCCTCTCTCGCCATGAAGCGGAGCGCCGAGTCCCCTCTTGGTCTTGATCCAGTTGGTCAACAGTGTACGTTTTCCCCACCTCGATCTTCCTCCCTCATCTTCAAGCCCTATCTACCCCGCCCCTCACCCACAGATAGTTACTAATGTATAAAAGGGTTCCTCGCAATGGCCGACTGGCGAAACGCTGCCGACGAAGAGCGCGTACGCGCCGCCGTAAAGACAATCGTTGACACCGCGGAATCCCTTGCAAAAGAGGAAGGGGTGTATCTCGAGTACAAGTACACGAACTACGCCTCGAGGGATCAGGATGCGCTTGCCACTTATGGAGAGGAAAACATTGCCAAGTTGAAGACTGTTGCAAAGAAGTACGATCCCCATGGGGTTTTTCAGAAGCTGCAGGCGGGTGGATGGTTGCTTTCAAAGGTTGGTAAAAGCGTTTAAATCGGAGGAGAGAACTCGGTTGGAGAAGGGAGGTATTTGGGCTGCCGATTAGACTGGGGATGAGAGTATAGGCGGATGTGAATGGTAATGGGATGGATGATGTATATAATCTGTCTAATAGACTAATTAGAGTATATAGTACAGAATTAATAGATCGCTGTGATGTAACTAAGAGACAAAGTCCCACATGTAATGCTGGAGATAAATAAACATCCGACATGATATGAGTTAGCTCACCTGACAGGGATTGCATTGAACTAATGATTGGAACATGAGAATCTAAGGTAGGAAGTAATTCAGATTAATCGGCTAGTATCAATAAGTGGTATAGATCGATTTGTGGATATCAAAACCAAACACCCTAGAATGAAACAAATAGAAAGAATCTTGAGAAAACTACTGTAAATGCACTCAATACCCCCACATCTCATTCTCATCCCGAACGGCATCCTCCTCATTCAGCGCCCTCAACCCATTCTCCCTCCCTTCCTTCTTCCTCTGCTTCTTCGTCACAATCCGACTCGGCGTCATGGGCGTCAGTGGCGTAAACGGCATGTACGGAGAATACGGCGTCGGCAGCCCCGTGCGTGGCCCATTCAGACCTTTTTCAGGACGCTCGAGGTATGTCGTCTTTGTCGGGGGCGCGGAGAGGAGTTGCGGGTATGCCTCTCGGAAGGGGAGGGAGGAGGAGGAGCGCCCTGCGCCGGGGGCGGCGCCCGCGGCTTGGAGGTTTAGGGTTGGTGGTGCGGGTGCGCGGTTTCCATTCCCGCGGTCTTGGGAGGTGGAGGTTGATGTGCGGGTGATTGTTCCGGGTGGAGCGGGTGGTGGGGGTGGGTTGTATAGGCGTGGGGAGAGGGGGATTTGGTCTGAGGCTGGGGAGGGGTGCCCGGGTGAGGCGAGCGGGGAGGAGATGGGGAGTTTGCGGAGGGGCAGGCGTGGGGAGCGGAGCTTGTGGCCTTTTTCTTGGATGTTGGAGGAATTGGGATTGGAGTTCGAGTGGAAGAGGGAGAGGTTTGAGATGCGGGAGAGGCGGGAGGTCGTTGAGCGCGGGCTCGTTGGCGGGGATGCGATTGTCGCTGCGGGAGCGGGGGCGGGAGCGGCAGAGGCGAAGCCTGGAGAGCCCGGGGTTCGACCAAGCTGTTGCTGGAACTGATGCGGTTCGAACCGGTGGTGGTGTTGCGGCTGCGGTGGGAACTGCTGTGGTTGTGTCCGGTATGGGTCGGAGAATGGGTTCGTGTGGTGGTAGCTCAGCGGGGATCGCGGGGCCATTTCCTTCATATCGACCGAGTCCTGCGGACTGACTGGGGAAGTTGCGGCGGCGGAGCGCTGCTCGTCGTGCTCCATAACTGCTGCGTAGAGCATCTCCATCTGCTCCTGGGCCCTGCGGCGGTCGGCAGCAATGACAGACTCATGGTCGATCGTGCTCACACTGCCATTGTGCGAGGGTTTTGACTGGTGGCCCTTTGTGAGCGATGTCCACGATCGAAAGCCAGACTTGTTGGTCGGGGTGACCGGGCTGGGGTCGGTGCTGGCCGTCGTGGTGATGGGCGCCTTGGGCTTCATCATTTCAACCTGCAGCGTGTAATTCGACGATTGGACCGTTCTTCGAAGACGGCGTCCGACGACGAGAAGCAGAGTAAGTGTGATAGCGACAAATATCACATACGCTCCGACAATTCCACCAATTTGCACAGCAAGCAGGGGTTCGTCGAGTGGAGGGTTTTCAACCGTAGTAGCTTGACCGACGGCGACAGCGGGAAAAAGAAACAAGACGGCTGCAAAAAGAGGCAGCATGTCTGATGCTTTTTTCTCGAGCTCAAGGGGAGATGGTTAGTGGGGTTTATGTATGATTGGGATCGCAGCACATTGCGAGCCACCGCAAATCCCTTACGGAAACGGATGATTGACGGGTATGGTGGACGGCGAAGGGGGTGATATAGGATGGAGTCGCACAGGCTGTCGACGCTTGTAACTTGGGATGATTGGGGTGCGGAATCCCGAGTCTTTGTGAAGAGTGTTTGCTGCGCTCTGGTTGGTGTGTTTACGCGCCGGGCTGCATCACTATCACAATCACAGCAGCCACTCACATCCAGGTTCCCAGTCCCAGCAGTCCAGCCAGTGACTCTGGTTTGGCTCCAGAGATTTCCAGAGATCTGTCTAAAGAGTCAGGTTGACCTTTGGATACGAATCAACTGTTCTCATATCGAGCAGTGTGGCCTGATGAGCAGACCAACACCGAGTAATCCAATATCTGCTAAGGCGCCAGGAATCGCACGCTTAAGAAAGATCAAATAATCAATGGGCTCTAAGCGCCTGCTGTAGTCGCCCAACTCGATTTTCTCCTTCAATCGATAGCCCTTAGTAAGTGCCAGGCGAAAACCTAATCGACGGGACTATATCATCCTACTGCCCAACCCTATGCATTTGCCAGGATGTATCGATATTACCCTCCAGCGAATTACAGAGAAGGTGACTCCCAACATTCCCGACGAATCTTCATCACCGCCGACTGCTTATGAGGAAAGGTAACCTCTCCCTCTTTGTAGAACCCCGCGTTTTGCAGGTAGTTGATGATCCTAACACATCTAGTTAGCACCGCTCGCGAATGCGATTCAAATAAAAAAAACCAGCAAACATACTTCTTATTATCCACCCTCGGCTCCAACATCACAGTCTGAGTCCGCATATCCGCCAGCCAGCAGTAATGGACCAGCGAGCTAAGCCACGCAGCGACCCTATGTGGCCCGCGGAATTCCTGCTCGCCAACAAGTACATGGATACCGCGGTCATAGTTATCGGCAGTGCCGATTAATGGTCCCAGTGGGTCTTCCTTGACCCAGTAGATCTCGAAATAGCCAAACGGCTTTCCGTCCCAGCATCCGATGACAGGGAAACTGTTTCGTTTGGAGAGGTTCTGTCGCAGGAATTCCTCTTGCTTCGAGATGGGGCCGGCCTCACCCCATGCTGCGTCGACGCGGGGTTCATTCATCCACTTGTGCAGATACTCGAGATCCGATGGGGTATTTGGGGTTGGCGGCTCTATGCTCATCGTGGGGCTAAGTGGGCGAGACGCGTCCCTTGCGGAGGGTAGTTGTGGTACTCGAAAGGAGAGGTACTGCTGAAGGCTTGGAATGTATCGCACATAGAATACTTCGCCCTGATGGGGAGGCTTCTGCCGGATCGGGTGCCGTATGCCGTTGGTGAAGGTAAACTGAGGTGGCGGGGGAGGGAAGAAAGTCGGGAGATGGCTATGCGAAGCAAACGGCCCTTCACTCGGCGTATAGTGCCCCGAGTCGGCAGACGTCGGACGCTTATTTGGGTCTGACAAGTACATGCTCTCCCGCGAGGGGGAAGCAACCCTAACAAACCCCGACCTAGCAACGGTCTGCGGTACGAACTGCGGACTCAAGGTAAAGAGATACAGACGCGGATCAAGCTGCCAGAAGCTGCGCCGGCTGACAAACATATGCGCCCACCCATCCTCGTGGTATGGTCCAACCCCGACAGACGAGTCGTCGCACGCGATGAGTCCCATGCGCTCCAGCTTTTGCAGCACATTGCGCCCCGTGAAGATACCCTCTCGCCGGATATTGACCCGCCAGTCGCCCTTGGGTTTCCCGGCCACGGGCGTGCGCGACGAAGCTTCAGTATGTATGTGGAGATCCGGCTCGGGTTCGTGAAAGTACCAGCAAAGAGTGACCCACAGCATCATGGCGATCTGCCGGGTCGGCGAGGTGACGGGCTTGAAGTTGCTGTCCGGGGGATTGACAATGTATGAGATGTAGAGCTCATCGCTCGACAAGGTAGGGCCTGTGAATCGGACGACCCGTGGTCGGAGCGCAGCCTCCCTCTGGTTGACCTCTCGCGCTCGGCCTCGTTCTTCATCAGGCACTTCGCCGTCTGGCCGATTGTCGGCTTGCTGCTGGCGGGTGGAAATGACAACGTTCCATCCGGGGGGGAAAATTGAATTTCCCAGGTTCAGGTTCTTAGACTTGAAAGTGAAACCGCCGAATACGGCGGTGACTTGAAAGCACTGGCCATTAGGTAAACAGATACTGTTGTAGCGCATGATGGAGGGGTCGCGATCAGTGCGCGATAAGTAGCAACAATAAAGAAGTTGGAGAGCTGGAACGAGAGAACACTACCTAGGACCTGCCTAGAACTCTCAAGTATATATAGAAAGAAAAATAGAAGAGAAAAAAGAAAAGCGCCGGCGAAGGCTCAAGCTGCATATGGGGTTGGGGTCAACCTGCGCCGCCAGTGGGATGACTTGTGCCCCTCAGTAGATCGTAGTGGGTGACACTTGCGTGTTGGCGAAAACGAGGTTGGATTTAGCTTCCTAATATTTGCTCGGGATTAGAAAGACTTCGGCCGCGTCTTCTGCGCATGCTGCGAGCCTTCATGGCCCGATTTTTCCCCCCTCAGCAGACTGCGCGAGAGAGATTCTGCGATGAAGCAAGGGCAGGGCGTGAGGTGATGCTTTGATGTCATATCAGGCCATCTCCCTTGCGGGCGGTCAGGTGCGGGCTTGCTTTTTTGGTTTCCGCAAATCACCATGCTCACAATTATGATTACTCGAGCTACAAGTACATGAAATCGGGATATCAACAATAGAAAGCCCATGAATGGTTGATTAGAAAAGATGTTTAGAAATCCTCCACCGTCGTGCCGATCTGTCTCGCCCGCGCCAACTCAACCAAATCACTTCCTGTTACCAAATCCATCAGGCCCAGCCCGACGCCCTTGAAGATGACATTGCCTCGTTCGACCCATTCCTGTAAGTGTTTCTGGTCGTCGCTAGGTGTGGTAGCGTTCTTGCTTGCGTCCCGAACCATGAGCAACTCGCCAATCTCCACTACCTGCTGCGGCTTGATATCTGCCTTGATGAGCTCTCCAGCCTCCTTCATCGCCGCATCCAGACTATCGACCACAACGACTCCGCTTCGATGGACGTGCTTGTGGAAATGGCGATGTGGGGGCCTCACTGCGACTTCTTCTCGGAGGATATCCGGATGCAGTTCCGACATGTGCGGTTTGTATGACCCAATAGCACTGACCAGGCGACCTTTCCGTCTCCCTTCCCGTGAAGTGAGAAGCTCCGCTGGAAACAGAGGCTCATGGGACGGTGTGCAGCAGAATATCGCATCTGCCTTGTTGATAGCGTCGTTGAGAATCCGCTTGTACTCTCCAAACTCGCTGCTCACAGCCGAGAACTTGACATTTCCGCGCCAGCTGGCATTGTCAGGTCCATAGATTTCGCGGAGAAGTTGGGCGGCGCGCTCAAATGACCGATTGACGATGAACACGCGCTTGATATCCTCCCCTCGGAGAATGAGCGCCAGTCTGATATGCCAGTAAGCCTGCTTGCCTGCTCCAAACACCACGATCGTGCGCACGCGCTTGCGCTTGTTGAAGATCATAGTAGACGTCAACGCAGTCCGGAAGGGAGTTAACTCTTCTGCATTGATCAACCCAAACGGCAGACTATGATCGTCGAGTAGCGTGATACTACCCTGCGGTGAGGTATCCCGCGAACCAGCCGCCGGCCACGCACCCATAGTCTTGGATACCCCAGCGTCGATAGGCTGCTTATCAACGGAAGCATTCGGAAGCGGATCGTTTTCGCTAGATGTACTCGACGACCGCTCTGTGGAGTCCTCCTGGGATGAAAACGACATCTCGCTCATCTCGGAGGAGAGCGAAGCCATCGAAGCCCGCGATCCTGCTTCATTCGCGAAAGTGACTCGTTTCGTACCGCGCAAGTCCTCCCCAGATTCAACTTCACACCCGGGTGTCCCGCCTTGGTCTTGTAGGGATATAACCTTTATCCCGATCGCACGTCGAGTGCTCGCCGGCATGAAAAGTGTAGTCCGCCCGCATAGTCTCGTAACCGCCGTCCGTCGAGGTTGGAGCGTAGCCGCGCACCCAGAGTCCTGGTTTCCAATGGAGTAATCGCGAAGGGCACTTCCGAGGTTCTGTTGCAGCGAGAGGATCTGATCACGATCTAACGAGGTGAGCAGGGAGCGCAGTTGCGCTCCGGATAGGATCGTGAGGGGCATTGTCGGCGGGTAGAGTGATATGAAAAACGCAAGAGCTGCTATATTATTCGGCTGCGGGGGATGACTCAGTATATATGGTCTCCCGAAGCGGCAATAACGAAGTAGTTCGCTTCGATGTCAATAATAATCGGGCGTCACCTATCGGAGGTACCGGCGGTAGGAAGGGGGAAAGCGGCGGATTCGGAGATATAAGTGGCAAAAAAAGCGAACAGGCGAAGCTGGAACTTCGGGGCTATCAGATCTTTGTGGATTTTCGGCCGTTGTTGTCGACCGTTTCCGTTGAGTCAGACGGACTTGTAAACGATTTTATCGTTTCGGAGAAAGCGATTGTTGTCGATGGTGGAGATCGAGATGACGACAGACAAAAGGGCCCAGGGCGGGGCACTCCGAGGCTATCCATGGCTCTCCCAAAAATAGCCCGTGTATGTATTGACACTATCAAGAAACAAATCGAAGATGCTGGGCGGGAAAGGACTCGAGACTCGAGAGCGAGGAATTGCCAAATGACTCAAGCTGAACTGAGACTCTGAAATTGTTGAGGGCAAAGCAGCCCCGCCACATTCCACGGCCCCATTCCTCAAGGATATCTCGCGATCAGTCACAACTGCGGCGTGCCTTCCGATTGCGACCACACTGTTTGTGAGGATGTTCTGGCCAAAGCCCAGTCCAGCATCCGCAAATTGCGACGGACGCCGCCCAAATACAAATGGCAAATAGGACATCGAATTCACAGTTTCACAAAGTTCATTTCTTCTGCACTAAGATCACAGATCATACATGCCATATTACATACATCCAATCATGTCCCGGAACCACCCATAGCCAAGGCCCAAATAAGCAAGGACAAGAAACCAAGAGATACACAAAAAAACGCCGCCTCTGGATGCAAATGCAAGCTGTCACATATGAAACGAGACTGGAAACAAAATTGAGTTCTGGGTATTGTGGTGTTGGGTGTGATGAAACCTGTTTTGGGCGACGAATCGCAGGGTATTAAGTTGTAGTTCGAACTAGTTTGTCCTTAGCGTGTTTGTGAGGCCAGCTCAAACAGCGCATGTGCGAGATATCAGTGGTTATTCGTGTTGGAGGAGGATGATAGATGGTTGGGTCGATCATGGGGGAGGCGGAGCGCGGGCCACTTCAGGGGGGGACTAAGCGCGAGGCCGCATCCGGTTGCCCATGTAGGTGCCAGTAGCTGACGCCAAGAAGCGCGCCACAAAACCGCTGCTTCCAGTAGAATGGCCACTCATTCGCATCTTTTTGGTGGACTGCTGCAACCCATCTCCTTTGGCCACGTCGGCTGCGATCATCATTGAGGGGAGATGAACGTATCCACTGCTAAGCCCTGGGCTACGCGATGCATCAACCACTTGAACGTCCTCCATGCTGTTGTATGAGCTTGAAGGGCGCAGGCTGGCAGGAGTGTTGCTCCTAGTGCTTGGGGCAACGCTCGACGAGCGGGAGCAGAGCGATGGGACAGTCTCTGTCCGCGACAATCCAGGGACATCCTGGACTGAGGGCGGAGATACCGACATGCCACTGCGGGACGATGGGCGCCGTCGAGGACGGTAGGGCTGGTACCGTTCAGAATCAGCCATGGAAGCAGAAGAGTCGCTCTGAAGGCTCGAGGAGGACGACATGGAAGACAGCGATGCGGAGGACTTGGGGCTCGGAGGAAGTCGGCGACGAGCCTCCAGGCGAGCTTCCAGTTTCTGGCGGCGGAGCCGGCAGGCGAGGAGCTCTGCAGATGCCTGGAATTTGCGCCATTCACGGGGCTGGCGCATCTCAGCTTCCCTTTGTTGAAGCTGGAGACGGTGGCAAATTGGAGCCAGGAAGGGCTCCAGATGGAGGAAGAGGTCGGCCTCGTTGACGCGAGTATCCCAGTCCAGGAGGAACAGTAGCTGGCGCTCCATCAAGTTGACCTCTGGAAGAGAGAAGCAGAAGCCCTCGTAGCCTTTGACGGCTGTGTAACGAGCCCAGTGCTTGTTCTTGGGGCTTGAGTCGTTCAGGTTCTTGGCGGCCAAAATAAGAGAAGCAAGGAAGATGCGGTGGACGGTGCAGCGCATACCCTTGGCGACCGGAGGAAGACGGGCACGCAGGCGGGCAAGGTAGACCAGGGTTGTCATCAGGGTCGGCACCTGAACCTGCGAGCGAGTAACAAGGGATGCGATGAAAGTCTCAACTGACGGCAGCATATCGGCAGCATCCATCGGGGGAGTACTCGGTGGTGTATGTTGTCCGTGAGTATGATGTGTGGTCGTTGTCACATGGGGCTCACAGCGGATGACCCGTGCAGCCTGATGGGCCAGATGAGCAACCATCTCCCGCGAGACGGGTTGAGTGATGAACTCTTGCAGCGCTGTTCTGTTGAGGTCCATCATTGTGTATGTTGTACTATTGTTCAATATAGTTCGTGCGGAAAGAAAAGGGTGGAAGGCTGGCGGCGAAATGAAGAGCGATAGTCTGATGAATAAAAGCCCGTGCAGTAGATAGTACGTAGATGCCAGTCGCAAAATTCCTGAATGATCCCCAGGGTAAAGAATGTGGGATAAAGTCGTCCTGCCAGCAGGATAAAAAATGCGTTCGTTGTCCTGTCAACTGATGATCTATTGTATGGGGCAAGGTGTGAGACAAGCGATGAAGACAGGGTGAGACACAGTTCGACCGATCAAATGCAATACAATGTATTAGTGTAGACAACAGAAGTCTAGAGAGCGTCAGAAGGAGGGAAAGACCAAAAAATAAAGGAAAATAGAGCCACTGGGAGAGTCGAGCTCAGGAATGGGGGGATGATGATTAAGATCTCGTGCAGCATTCATGAGCGATTGCCTCCTGATATAAATAAGACCCTAAACTGTCAGGGCGAAGGAGGAGGAAAAGGCTGGACTGCAAGGACCAAACCAAGTCGCCCAACCCAAACGCGCGACCTGCATACCTGGCCCAGTCCCTGTCTCCATACTTACAGGCCTAATCGTAGCAGTTGGCGCGCGCCAGGCCGGGATCGTGTATGATTGGCAGGAGGACAGGCAAGCTAACCCTTCAGTCAGATGCCAAACATGCACGCTCAAGGGGATCAAGGGCGAATCATCCCCTTCCAGCGCGTTAGTCCTGCAACACCTGGAACGCGCCTCCTGAACGCTGTCCAGCGCCCAAGACAGCCGATGACTCCCGTCGTGGACGACTCCAGGGCAGCTCGTGTCTGAAACTCGACGGCTCCATCTGTGCCTGGAGGATTCCGTTTGACTCGACTCGAGCGATCGATCGGCGGCGGGAGGTGGCCGCTGCTGCATGTCCCTCGGCGCTTAGGCACTGGCAAGCAGGAGACAAGCCAAATCTCCGGACTGCGCGCGCTGCTATTCTTGTCCGCTCTCTCATTCCTGGTCTGAGCTTTCTGAATAAAATTAGGCATCCATGATTCTCTGATGAATAGGATCATTCGCCTCTCGATTGCATAACTCGCGGGGTGATGCGAACGCTCCACCACCTGGCGGGAACTGGAACAGTCACTCCCTTCCTGGCGGCCTCCTGCGAACCCCTCGGCCATCCCTCCAACACCCGTGGACGGGAGCTGAAACGCGGCGCGTATCGTATATACATTCTCACCCTCCACGGGTTCGCGACTGACAGGCCTGCCAGCCTTGGGGGGGCACGTCAGCACATTTCAAGGCTTGGTGTCCGGATTCTTCGTCGTATGATGATTGACAAGAATTCTCAAGTTGCTGGGTCCAGTTACTCAAGTTTATTGTTTTACACGTGACCAGTCGCTGCTTTACCATAAGTATATGCTCAACAGTCTCAACTGCTATCTACCCTAAAAGTCTCTTATATCACGTATCAAAAGGGTATGCAATGCTATGACGTAGATATGAGGTCTAAAAGCTATTGTCTTATCAGCTTAGACTTAACCTGAATCCACTACATACTCGGCGGCTATCGAAGTTGATGTGTAACAGGCAGGAGCATATCAAGTTCCATAAGTAAAGGCTCTGGATTTTCCTGAGGTCAAGTCCAATGTCTTCAACAAGCTATTTTTGGTCGGCGTTATGCGCAGACGTTCATCGGTGGCCTGATCATACCTCGAAAGCATCGTCCAGTCATAACACAGTAACGAGTCAACAGGGCGCTTAGTGGAACAAGGAGATGGATGCCATCTCCTTTCTATCTAAAGATCAGTCAAGCGACCCAAGCAAGAGCCAAGTAAGCGCGCCTTCGTAAATCGCGTGTTACCCGCTTGGTCGATTGCTATTTTTGCTCGGTAGCCGCCGAGTTGCGTCAAGCTCCGCTGCTCCAGTCTGCTCCAGCGGCTCCACTGAGTCGAGCGCTAATAAGGATTTCTAAATTGGTCTCGTCTATTTTGGTCCTTAGGAGCTGTAAGTGCCTACTGGTAACACCATTGGTAGTCAGGTGTACAATATCAGTTGCATTGATCGACGAAGCACAAGTGAGTGCATATTGACATTGAAGATTCAACCAGTTCATTCCAACGATTTTCCTCCACCCCACGAAGTACCGGTGTTCTATCCATTTCCAGTGGCATGTCGTCAATTACGCAACGGAGACCGAGTAGGAGGAAGTAACAAAGTTTGCGTTAGAGCCAACAAAAGGCTCCGTGCCGGCCTGCACGTGGGTCAAGTACTGGCTGGATGAGAGGCCTTGAGAGTTCTCCAGGTAGCTGATGAAGTCGACTAGATCCGCCGAGAAGCTTTCGGTCGTGGATGAGGCAACAAAGCTGTACACCTGCATGTTGCCGTTCCATCCATACCACAGGTTCCAGGAGACACCTCCAAGAGTCACAGACGCAATAGAAGAGCCGGTCGAGGAGATTGGACCTGCGCCGCCGAGAGCGGCCAGCCAGATCATGATCTCGTATTCCGAGGAGCCTCCGGGGCTTGAAGTCGTGAACAGATCATAGGCTACGTTGGCCACAACGCCTGAGCCAGTGGTGTATCTGTTGAGGTTAGCTTACGTCTCTTATATCGTTGAGCCAACCTACTGCCACTCCCAGGTAGTCGGGATCGAGCTCAGAGCGCTCAGCTGAGTTGCTGTGAATTGATATGCGGCGTTGGCGAAACTCTTGACGTTGTACTCGCCGCCAGACCAGCTCCAGCTTGTGTGCCACGCAATTGAGTTGCCGCTGCCAGAGTCCAACCCCGTGCATTGCGAGCCACTGTCAGCATTATCTTGGCCCCAAAGATTGTTGTACAGGATGAAGTCCCCTGAGGTGACGGTATCCCATTGGCCGCAAAAGTCCGCACGACGATTCAGTGCCCCGGAAGTGATGGACGCAGCGGAGGCTAGTGAGCCCAGGGTGAGAGCGAGGAGCTTCATATCGTTGATAGATGGCCGGGATATCAAGAGATTAATTGTGTTTTCCTGAGTTGTGCTGCAGAAAATCAAAGATTCAAGACTGGAAACGGTCGCCTTTTAAGGCTTGCGCAGGCCCACAGAAGGTCTCATCTTGATGAACCGGGACCCATCGTGAAAATTAAGACCACCATACTTCTCCTCTCGGCGTGCCATTCGTTACAATGGCCCGAGATTCGCCAGGAGCAACGTTTCGGCGGCCTTGATCCCATCAATCCCATTTGAAGAAGCAATGAATATGCGGAGTCAAGTCCCAAGCAGTCCACTAACGGGAAGCAACAAGACCCGGCCATGCGGAGACCGGCCGGAAAGTCGGCAAAAACAAGCTAATCGCAAGTTGCAGTCGTGCTGTCAAGCCCAAATAGGAAATGTGAAACCCGGTTCCTGAATCTTTTTGGCATAGATTCCGTGATCGACACGCCCACAAGGTCATGGTGATGCTGCAGCACCCAAGTGCTGCAGACGCACGTCACATTATTCCGGCGGGGGAGGAGTCGCGTGAAAGCTCGAGTAACCTCGAGATGTTGGCTCATTCGGCGACGATGCCATTGCAGGCGGCCAGGTCAAGCCATGGACACCGAGGCTTGTTCAAGAGCTAAGTACCGTTGGTGGATCAGCCATAGTACTTTACTGCTTCAGCATGAAACACGCTTTCACTGATGACGTTGCGGAACGAGTCAGTAAAGGACACAAAGTCTGACGAATGCTCTCCATATCACCGTGCGATAGCGCTCAGACGATATTGGCGGGAGATTTGTCCTGAGTTTGGAGATCAGTGCCGCAAACAAACAACGGAGGCTTGTCAAATCTGGGGAATCGCCCAGTAAGCCAATACTAAGATGTAAAGAGGATAGTCCGTCGTCAAGAAATAACGAGCTTGACCCTCAAGATCTCCATCTTTATGTCGAAGACTGTGAGCTTCATGGCTCACAAGAACATCGAGAGGTTGCGCACTCTCTCAGTGTACTCTGAAGTAAGCAAGGGAGATGAGCGATCGTCGCCAAGGCTTTCGGCAACCAGCGAAAAAAATCGTGCCATAGCTATGGGCTCCGCGGGCTCCAGGCATCGACAGCCTCCACAAACAATCTCGTCTCCTCCTTAATAACCCTCCTCCACCCCGGATTGTTCTACTTTTGTATCGTCAACCTCCTTGCGAACAGCACCACCGATACAATGCGCTTTCTCAGTTTCGCAATCGCCCTCCTGGCGCTGCTTACCGGAGTGTACAAATACTTCGACTCGCGCCTGGAGCAATTCTACATTTTCGATCCGGCGCATCTGCACGATTTGTCTCAGCGCGCCATCGCTGCTCACGGCGAAGACACCCGCTCCATTGTCGAGTTCATTGTCGCTGAACTGAGCGAGAAGGTCGGCACCACGAACCTCAACTTTGACCAGGAATGGGTCTTCAACAACGCCGGCGGCGCAATGGGCGCCATGTACATTATCCACGCCAGTGTCACCGAGTATCTGATCATCTTCGGTATGGCTCACTCTGTTTCAGCTACTGTTCCTCTTTATGTTTTCTCTTCCCTTCGCCTTTCAGATCTTCAACCGTCTTGAATCCATAAACTAACACGACCATTCAACTAGGCACCGCCATCGGAACTGAAGGACACACCGGTCGCCACACCGCAGATGACTACTTCAACATCCTCTCCGGCACTCAGGTCGCTTACGTCCCTGGAGAATTCGAGCCCGAGGTCTACCCTGCTGGATCCGTTCACCATCTTCGCCGCGGCGAGGTCAAGCAGTACAAGATGCCCGAGTCGTGCTTCGCCCTGGAATATGCCCGTGGCTGGATCCCTCCTATGCTGTTTTTTGGATACGCCGATACCTTTTCGAGCACCTTGGACTTCCCTACCCTTTGGGCTACCTCTCGCATCACTGGTCGCGAGATGATCGCCAATGCCCTCAAAGGGAAGTTCTAGAGGACTCTTGAGGCCTGGAGGAGACATGGTTCGTGTATTATAGACATAGATCACCCTAATTATAATTTTCATCGTCTTCTTCAAACCTATTTTCAGACTTTCTTCATTGCTCTCAAAATTTACCCCTATGCGAACAAAATAAATACTGACTAAGCATCCTTATCAGCCGGTTATCGAAAAAAAAGCCTCTCCAAAAAAGGCCCAAAGAATCCGAATCTCCCCTCCCCCACATTCTACAAGAAGAAACGACGCCATGGCTCCTACACTATGTTTCAACTGCCAAAACTCACGGGCGGTCATCATACGGCCAAAAAACCGCCACAAGCTGTGCCGCGAGTGTTTTCTCTCCGTGTTCGAAGCCGAAGTCCACGAAACTATCATCTCGAATTCCCTCTTCACACGCGGCGAACGAATCGCCATCGGCGCCAGTGGCGGCAAAGACAGCACCGTGCTGGCCTCGGTGCTTAAAACGCTCAACGAACGACATGACTACGGCCTTGATCTATGTCTTCTCTCTATCGACGAGGGAATCAAGGGTTACCGCGATGACAGTTTAGAGACAGTGAAGCGCAACGCAGTGCAGTATGATATGCCCCTTGTTATCGTCGGATACGGGGAACTCTACGGGTGGACGATGGATCAGGTCGTGGAACAGATCGGCAAGAAGGGGAATTGCACATATTGCGGAGTGTTTCGGCGGCAGGCGCTCGATCGAGGTGCGGAGCGCTTGGGCATCAAGCATGTTGTGACGGGGCATAATGCGGATGATGTGGCGGAAACGGTCATGATGAACCTGTTGCGCGGCGATCTGCCTCGATTGTCGAGAGGCACGAATATCGTGACGGGCTCGTCGTCCTCGGACATCAAGCGCAGCAAGCCGTTGAAATATGCGTATGAGAAGGAGATTGTGCTGTATGCGCATCACAAGCAGTTGGATTATTTCAGCACCGAGTGCATCTATTCACCAGAGGCTTTCCGGGGCAGTGCGCGCACATTGATCAAAGATCTAGAGAAAATCCGACCGAGCTCTATTCTCGACATCGTGAGGAGCGGCGAGGAAATGGCTACGCTTGTGCCTATGGCAGATGGAGGACATCCGGCACCCGAGGAAACGTCGGTGGGAGGATGCGGGAGTCAGAACGGGCGAACGCGCGGTAGCGAGATGGCGGAGATGGAAAAGACACTCGCTCAGAACGAAGCTTCGGCGTCTCTAGAGACCGAGATCAAGTTGCCCTCGCAGCAGACCGCAGCAGTCTCACTCCCTAAGGGAAACACAAAGAAACAAAAGAAGATGGTCCAGCAGAAGCCGGTAACCAAGAAGCAAGTGCTGGGCAAGTGTGAGCGCTGCGGATATATTACCAGTCAACGCTGGTGCCACGCATGCACACTCCTCGAGGGCTTGAACAAGAACAGACCCAAGACAGCGATCGAGATGGATATCAGCCCGGAGGAAGAGGAGAGTAGCACCACGCTACGGAGACAAATGGAGCAAGCCCAGCTGGCGGGGTGAGCCGACACTGTGTATACACAACTCCATCACATCTTTTGGACAACTTGGACGCCCATCTACTCTCTCAAACCGGTTTCATCGCCCCCTCACCCTGCAACAGCAGAAGGCACGCAGATGACTCTGTTGCCATAGGCCTCTGCTCCGTCATAATAATGTGCAGAGATCTCAGAAGCATATCAGCTCGGCATATAGACAGACCTTGCAAATGCATCAATTCCAGCGCCCAACACCATAATATACAAACATCATGTAGTATACACAATAAAATGCCTCAGTATGTGGCCAATTATACAAACTTCACCAAGTATCCGATGGTTCCTGTTATCTCTTCCATCTAATCTATAACTTCACTTCCCTCGACGACAATCCGTCCCATCGCGCCCCATCCAATCCAAACCGAATCACTCCTTCTCATTCTTTTTATCTCCCACCAACTCCGGCAAATCCAACCCAACCCTTCTCGCCGTAAGCCTCACCCTCTCCTCCTCATCCATCAACGAACCAGGGTTATACCGATCAACGAGCATCGCATACGTGCGCTGCGCCTTGGCATACTGCGCAAACTGCTCGGCCTCTTGCAGCCGGCGCAACTTCTCTTCCTCGTTGGATGTGCTCGTGTTTGCGGGGTTGCGGTATGCGTCGCGGACGCGGTTGTGCAGAGGGGTTGGGGAGGAGAGCGAGCGCCGTGGGAGTTCGCGGAGGAGGGCGCGGTAGGTGGATTTTGCGGTTGTTGTTGGGAGGGACATTTCGGTGGCTTGGGTTTGAGTTGGGTTTCACACGTAGGTGAGAAAAGTTTGGCTTTTTTTTAGGAGGGTGTTCGAAGGGAAGGAAGGACTGGTTGGATATTTTTTGGTTGGGTGTTGTCTTTTCTTGCGGTTGAAAGTTGAAGCTCCGACAGGTCTCAATGGCCGATACGTTCACGTGACTATCATCTACTTCGCCTTCTATGATTTTCATGTATGTTAGATTGGAGATGTCACCAGAGTTATATTCGAAATATCCATTCTGAACTTCTAACTTTGTATGATGTATGAAAAGAAACATTCGCCTGGTCCCGCCCTGAACATTTCCCACTGATTTTTGCAGATACACATCGCCTTCGCCTTTGGCCTTGAGAAACATCGAGTATACAACGGAAAGGAAGTGCGCGATACCTACAGTAAACCGAGGATAAAAGGATTGTGCACGAGTGAAAACGAGGATTGGAAAATAGAATCGCCTAAAAAAAAATCCAGCGCGCCATCCAGTCGTGAAGCTGAGGAGTCTATGTAGCAGCATTTAACGACAGCCCATATTCTTTCTTTGACCCATTGCACATGATTTCTAGTATCTTAAGGACACATTACAAGAAAAAAGAGATTGAGAAATAGTATGAAAAAGGGGTTGGGGAAATGGAACAGGAAAGAAGGAAATTAGGTACAAGTTGAATCCACGGGAAAATGAATCCTCTTGAAAGGCCAAAAATGCCGTACAGTAGAAGAGGGAGAGTGGGTGAGGATGTCGAGCCGGTGAAGACGTATTCAGCGGCGGAAAACGAGAACTCGTCTCCTGTGGTTCTGGCTCAGGAGTTGAGCGACAGGCCCTGGAAACGACTTGCCCATTCACCTTGTGCGGGATTCATGCGGGAGGAGCCAGGATTACCTCCCGGGGACGCAACATAATCGTTGTATCCTGACTCCAGAGGACTGTAGGCGCCTTGCTGATACGTGAAAGCATCAACTGATCCGAGGCCACCTAGGCCAGCTTCAGGTTGGCGAGAATGACCGAATTGTTGCTGGTACGACTCTCCGTATCCATTACGCAACAGGCCCATTTGGTTGCCAGCGCCATCGCGGCCGGCATCTAGACCATCACGAGCATGTCCATATGCTCTAAGGTCGCGCTGGTGCGGACGGTCGTTCTGGGTATCTTGCGCATAACCCAACGGGTTTGGGCTTGGGAGACCAGCAGTTGGAGGGGTGACGAAAGATGCAGGGTTGATGGCGGACATCCATATTCTGGTTTTGTATATCTTGAAGAGGTCGGTTACAAGGGAGTTGAAGTTTATGTATGAATCGGCGAAATAGTAGAACGTAAGTTTCTTCCAGTCCCTGCGATTGTTAGTTATACCTGACATATCGTTGTTTATCGTGCACTCACATCTGGAACTCCGCATCAAGAATCTCCATGTTGAGACGATGCTCCACAACTTTTTGCTGGCAGACTCGCTTGGCTTTCGCTTCATTGCCCTCCTTGTCGCGCAGAGTCAGGATTTCATGGTTTTGGGCAAGCCTTTTGATCAACTTTGGCTTGATTTCCCCAGAAGGTTCCTGTACTCCATGCGAACCATGAGGTCCCATGCCACCAATCGCACTTCTGTTATTCAGGCCTGGGACTCCACCTGGTGAGCCAACGGCATTCGCCGCACCGGTTTGACCCTGTCGCGAAAACATCATCAACCATTTGTAATGCTCTTCAGCATACTTTTGCTTCAGTTCGCGCGCTTTCTGCAGTGTGACATTGGCATGCTGGATAGTTCCAAGGTCTGTGCCACGGTCCGCTTCAACAATCACCAAATCTCCTGGCTTCACCTGAAGACCAGTGTCCTTTTGGATGAAGAAAACGTCCGCTCGATGGCATTTGAACGTCACAATGTAGAGTAACTGGTTCGGAAGAGGGTGGACCTGGGGCTGGTGACGACCATACGGGGGGTAAGCTTGGTGGAGAGAAGTAGGGATTGGCGATTGAGCTTCGGCGGCAGCGCGAAGAGACGCATCGCGACCAAAATATGATTCTGCAAATCGACGAGCTCGTAAATATTCCGATTCCATTTCATGCTCCTCGGGGCGAGGGACCATAGAAAAGCCTGGGTACTCACGGTTTTGGCCTGGCGCATTCGGAACAGAACCATCGCCGGTGTTCGGGTAGCTCTCTTCCTGCTCCCCCAATCCAGCTCGTAAATTGTTGGCAACTGGTGTCTCTCCTGAGATGGAAGCATGCCGAATCGGGATTTCCGCAAAGGAGTGGCGCCTACTCTGGGGAATATCTTGAAGGCTGCCGAACCCAAGAGAGGTCTGCCAATGTGCCTTTCTGAGATTGTCCATAGTCCGGTACTCCAAGGGGGTGAATGCAGAAAACTGCTTCTCCAGGTTGACCGAGTGCTCGGAGAATCTCCTCCTTGGGTTGTTGTAGATGTCGTTGTAGCCCGGGATACTGCCTACTTCATCAAGGTCTTCCACCGCGAGGTCTGCTTCCTCAGGAACGCTACCACGGATTGGGTGCATGTTGCGAATACCACTTCCAACGGCATATCCACTAGCTGCCGACGCGGACGACATTGCACGATCCCTGAATGAGTTATCCAGGTGTCCAGCAGCTTGGCGTAGCAATGCATTCTCCCTAGAAAGCTTCTCAATGGTGCGAGCTTGGTCAAAGGCATTATTATTATAGCTAGCGTCCGACCCCTCGGGACTCTCGGCATCATCATCTTCATCTTCGCGGACTCGACCTAGAGTAGCAGGATCATGGCCCAAATCCCCCAGAAGGCTTGGTCGTGAGGAACGATGCTGCAAAGCAGAGTATTGCGCTCCATTGCGGGGGCGACCGCCTTGATATGCAGAAGCTGCAGGCTTTGCTGTAGTTGGATTCAGAACTTCAGGGTCCAACTGGCCCACGGAGTACGACTGTGAACGGTAGGTCTTTGGCGTCGGATAAAGTGGAATCGAGAAAGGAATGGCGGAATCACCAGAGGTTGTCCGAGTAGTAGGACTAAGGAGCTCATCGGGCACATAGTTGGCCGAAACCGAGAGCGGTGGGTTGGACGTCGTGGGAGACGGAACAATCTCCGACAGTCTAGGGGGAGGCTCTTTGCGGGAGTCGGTATTCCAGATACCGGTGCCCCACGGAAATGATGAGGTAGTATTGGCGACGGCATTCCAAGTCAAGGAGCTGTTCAAACCGGGACTAGAAGTCGCTTGCCAACCGGATTGCTCAGTAGCCGGGCTAGTCGGAATGGAAGCTCCAGATGACAGAGGACCAGTCAAAGAGGGTTTCCGAGGCATGCTAGCTGGGATTTCATTGAGCCACGAGGTTCGACGAGCAGGCTTATGCGCAGGCGCAGAAGTAGAAGGGGCGGGTAGCGGATGATCGCCGTCATCATCAGACGAAGCCAGAGCCTCGGAATCGGGAGTAGAACGACGAATTCCAGGGTGAGTTTTCTCTAGCCTGGCTGATGCATTATTAGGCGGGGTGTGGGACGCCGATGACGGCTTGTTTTGCGACATTGTGTTTTCAAACTTATGGCAAGCCACGACTGGTGAAAGTAAGGAAGTCTGTCTAAGACCTAACTGAGAGGAGCGCTGGATAGAACTTGGTTAGCCAAAATTGGATAGGAGTGAATCGAGCTGGGCTGGCAGTACAGGCATGACAGTACATCCAAAAGGCAGTGAATGTGTTGTGTGAGGGTTGAGACACAAAGGAATTTGTGTGAAGGCAAAAAACAGTGCAATGTCGCCATATGAAGGTCGCCAAAGAAAGGGAACATATAGCAAGATGGCTGTAAAGACCTACCTATGATTACAGTAACAGATCACTGAGGGAATAAGAATCCGCTATGTTTGCTTCCTGAGACAGAGCTGAGACTCTTTCAAGGTCCAATGAGCAGATTCCCTGTTACTACTTGAAACCCCGAAGCCCGGACAGTCCAGTAGTATTAGTCTCGAATATCAAATAGACAGTTTCTGTGATGTGCGACCTATACAAAGTCAGTTATTGATCATATAGATGTTGGAATCAAAAAAGTGTGGTCAGAGAATAAGAATAAAAATGGGTTGAAGCATTGTGAAAGACAGCAATTGCGGTTGGATAGCTATATCAAACAACTAGGCAACTGCCAGATAGGGACATATCAGGGGTTAGACGCAGGCTTGTGGCGAGGTATGGCATTATAACAGCTCCCATACTTCATGGTTTGCGCCCTGAAGTATATTCACGCGGGATTTATAGAACCCTCTTTGGAAGAACTGATGATTGCCGAAGGGTATATCAAAAGTTCACCCTGCATGTCCTTGTCGTCCAGATGCGTAGAGTATGGCAGGGGAGAATTCAGGCTCCGAAAAGAGCAACCCTGACGGAACCTCGCAGCGCACATGACAGTAAAAAAATTGCGCATAGGGTTACAGGCAAGAAGCATATGCGCATATGGACCGCAAAAGATAGCAAGAGCGGAAGGCATACCTTGCGATAATACAATGTGATTTGGGCGAATGGACAGCGCGGAGATTACTTGCAGTCCTAAAAACAAAAAGAGCAGTCGAAATTCGTGATCGCGTCTATCAAGGTTATCCGGGTTAGCGACAGTTGCTCCAGCGCATAGACAAGAAACTCACCAGTCTAGTATGAAAGCGAAACTTTTATAGTCTATCCAACCCAGCAATGAAGAATCGTAAACCGTACCACAGCGGGTATATCCCTTTTCTGAAAACAACTCAGCGCCGTAAGAGAAGCGACCAGGCTTCAGTCTAAAGGGATTCGACCCGGTGCGAAAGGCTGCGCTTTGCGACAGGTTGGAAGCGCTGAAGAGATCGAGAAGAATAGGTCTAGTCGGATTCGTGGAAAAATGAATCTTCTTTCCCTCTTCCCCCTTTTTATTGTATTATATTCCGGCTCGCGGCAGCAAAGAAAAAAAAAAATAGGTCTAGTGGCGTTTGATCCGACTCGCGACGATGGGAAGTCACTGCAAATGCGGGATCGTAGAAGGTGGTAGCGTGACCATAGGTGACGTTGGGAAGCAGCGATCTGGCTCCAGTAACTATGGGCGGATCCCCTCAGGAGCAGCGCATCTTGAGGTGGACTAGGAAAAAGGAAGCAAGCAAACCGCCGCGCGATTCAGGCGAAGCGAAATCAGGCGGCTATCAAGGAGGTTGGCGTGTCCTTCTTGTTGGTCGGGAGAATGATGGGTGGAAGCGGGAGTGCGGAGTGTAGGACGGCGCAGGCTCAGGGACAGGACGGTTGCGTGAGGCGGACGGAGGCAAAAGTGGTGAGGTCGATGCGACGGCCCGCAGAGAATCTGGGGCAGATTGAGCTCTTTGGAACGAGGCCGGGGCGGTCGAATGCGAGCACAGGGGGGTAGCAATTCGAAAGACAGTGTCGAGGCAGTACAAAGGACTGAAGAGAAAAATCAAGAGAAAAGAGAGAAAAGCCAGAGCGAGGGCAGAAGAATGGTAGAAAAGAGGAGAAAGAGGTTGTACAGTGGTAGGGAAGAACGCAAACTAAGGAGGTTAGCTCACCTCAGGCCACCGGACACAAAGGAGGGAGCAAAGACAACGAGCCACGGGTCGGGGCACCGAGCAGAGTGGCGCAAGTGGTGAAGCTACTACGGAGCAAGTTAGTCCACGCCTTCTCCCATCTTTTCTTTGCAGTCGATGGACAGTTGATTTTTTTATTACTTATGACTTCTGTTTCTATGATTCGCCAGTTGCCGCTCGCCAGAAGGAGCATGATCCTGAGGATTATCAGCGGCATTATTGTGGCCTGTATACGACATCCATGGATGCTTCGAGTCTGTCCATTCGCCTGGTCTACTGAGCTGGTGGCCGGGGGGGCGAGACAGAGACGAGATTAGATTAAAATACATCGATCAGGGCGGGGTAAGCAGTAGCAGAGAGGACAGGAAAGTCTGGATACAGGGTGGTCAGAGTCCGAGGCTGCAAGAGGGGCGACAAGCTAAAGCCGTTGGAGATGCTCTTACGCACACGAGCAGCGGAGGGACACTCGCCAGCCAATCCGGCCCTCGCGGTCTGCAGGCGTACGACTTGCTGGATCGTCTCGTGAGGGTAGAGGCCGTAGTACGACCTCTTGCCGTGAGGTGGTCCTACTCGGAGTATGACAGGCAGAATCATCCATGAATCCGTGATCTGGAAAGCAACAGACTGGAGCTCGCCTGGGCTGGAGATGAAAGCAATGGCGACGGTGGGTCTGGCGGGGCTCTGGCGGCCAAGTCGAAGATCCTCCGCGCTTCTCACTGGCCTAGGAAGAGTGCCCCGACCGGCCTGGCTCTTCTCGATCGCAGGCTCTCCTGAATTCCCTGGAAGTTACTGTTCAAAGAGCACGGCCCAAGATATACGTCTGTACCTAGGTGCAATTCTGTCAACACGAAGTCTAATAATGCCTCAAGCTTGGACTCCCGACGTGCTTGGCCGGAAGGGCAGGGAGCCTGGCCACAAGGACCAGGATTGCCATTCAAGAAGCATGCTTTCTGTACGCCCTAAATCCCTCATATAGTCGAAATGGCATGAGGAGAGAGAGGGCAGAGGCATTTTATCATGGACATTATGAGGATCTACTTGACAGACTTTACAGGGCAGTCAAATCTTGTCGTGGAACCGTTAGAGTAGTAGACGTCATTTCTACCACAATGTTACTATGTAGATTCACTCACTCCATGGGAACGGAAGCATCGCAGACATCGCAACCAGAAAAAGCAAAATACGTCCTACAGGCGGCACTTCGTTCCTTCATGTCAGCCCTCGGGTTGCGGGGGACGAAAGCGATCGAATCGCAACGAGATGGCCTTGCAATTCCGACGAGAGCGGATCCCCAATGGGGTCAAAAATGACTGTGTGGCCCTAATGCAGGATCGCCGCTCAAAGTGCGGAGAGAGCTTCCCGCCCATCAAAGTTTCTTGCCCAGCCCAATCCCAAGGGCCGCCTGTTGAGATGTCGATGGAGCCCGTTCACCTCGTGGCGAATTGCCGCTCGAGTATTCTGGTTATACTCTCCGAAGGAGAGAGTCTTCTGACAGAGGCAAGGAGCGATCTATGGATGGCGATGACATGCACCGGGCCAGGACCATGACTGGAAGCTCCAGCTTATCGAGCCCCTCTCCCAGGTCAACCCCTCCTCGGACATTGGCGATCAACAACAAAACGTTCCTGTGTTCTCCGTACGTTTCAGCATGAGAACTATTCTCGACGAAGATGATATCAGGCTCTTCACAGTCACCTGATGATATCATCCCCAGCAGACGATGCGATTATCGCCCTCGAAGTTCTCGCATGGCTAAATTGTTCCCAAATTCCCAAACCAGCGCCGATCTTCCAGAACATGGGGTACATTGTTCAAGAGCCCTACGCTAGGCCCGAGCCCAAGAGGCCAACTGGCTGCTTCCACACAGATCAAACCACATGTCCTTTTGCCATTTCGAATCCTGCCAAATGCAAAGTCCCCCGCACACACTTACTTCAGAGCAAACAACATCCTGCATGGCAAGTCAAGAGCTCTGGCCAGGCTGTCTTGCGGCCAGCGCCTTCCACACCCTTCTTCTTTGTTTCGTCTCAGACAATTTCTTTCTTCTTTATGGTGAGTGAGCATTGGAGGAGCATAAACCAGCGAGAATGCGGGGTACGTCAGATTTCGTCGCTTCGGGCCAGGATATTTATTGATCCCTGGGACTTTTATTCTCGTCCTATTCGCCTCATCAGGAAGAACACTTGATTTATCCATAAATCAACCATGAATAAGTCTTGAATAACTTGCACACTACTGCTTACGTCGTCATCCTCCCCCCTCCTTTCAAGCACAAGCCACCACCATCCACTTCACTTTCATAACCCATCCATCTATCGACTGCAGAATCTAAATTCTCGAGTCCCCACAACCCTGAATCCCCGGCATAAAGTTAAGAAAACCTAGACCCAAGCCAAGCAGTAATAGGCTAATACCCCGTCCGTAGCCCAACTTGGACTCGAACTCTGAGACGCAATATGCGCTAGGAGAGGGCCCGGCCGAGTTATAGTAGAGAATGCATACGTACTTTCGAGATATGTAGCGGACCGTGCGCGCCGAGGCTACCCGCTGTTGGGGCCCTCTCGGCGCTCGCCTGTCCGCCACCCGGCGCCCGAGTCAAGGACTCGGTGAGGAGCCGGTTCTTGGGCAGTATCTTTGTCTGAGATTATTGTTAGAATTTTTTATGAAGAGAAGAGTGTCGAAATGTCGAGCCTTCTGAGATTCTTGGAGTGGAGCCTCTTATATAAATGTGTGCAGGGCTGAGACCTCAGGGTAATATATATAATTGATGGGTACGAATCGTAGGTGGTGAGAGTATTGACTTCAATTACATAAGGTTGATGGTTAATAATTTCATGTTAATGTACAAGTTCTACTACTACTAATATCGCCGATCATCCGCTTTTGATTCAAGTAGCGAGCGAGCCCTAGGCATAAACTTACTCAAGATGCAGTATCAAGCGGCGCAGAAGCAGTGGCCGATGCACCCTTTTGCTGTCGCAGCTTCTCCTCAAACTTGGCAAACTCGAGCATCGAGACCTCTTCCTCCGGATCAGTGGCTTGTTCAACACCCTGGACTTCTTCAATCTGTTCGCGAGTAGATTAGTGGACGTTCCGAGGGACGAGACAATGGCACAAGATGACTCACATAATGCATGAGCATAGACTCAATACCATTCCGCAGGGTAACCGTGCTCGAGTCGCACGTGCGGCAAGCTCCCCGCAGCTTCAGCATGACAATTCCATTCTCAAACCCTCTAAACTCAATGTCTCCCCCATCTTCTTGGATGGCGGGTCGAATTCTCGTTTCCAACAGTTCCTTGATCATGCTCACCACCTCGTCGTCCTCTTCATTGTAGCTAAGAGAGTCCTCCTCGCCGCCCTTTTGCGCGTTTTCTCCGCTCTTCGCCACGGTATTGACGATTGCTTCGCCCGATGTTACGGCTTGAGTGATCAGACTAAAAACCTCCGGCTTGATGTGCGCCCAGTTTGCGTCGCTGGCTTTTGTCACTGTGATGAACTCCGGTCCGTAGAAAATGGATTGCACGCCGTCGACGTTGAAGAGGTTTGCGGCTAATGAGGATGGGTGGGGAGGAGCTAGGGTTGAGCGCGGGGAAAGGTACTCGAGGAACGAAGTTGGGAACTCCTCGGGTAGGACTCTGTGATTGGGGATGAATTTCAAGGCCTGTAAGCGAAGCCACATCATCAGCATTTGTTTATGCATATAGTAGGAGTAACCTTCGGCAACATACATCAGGGTTGGGGGTCGATTCCGTCTGGATGAAGATTGTCCGTTTGTTAACCGGCGATTGTCCCGTCTGACCCGCTGAGAGGTGATGAGGTCGTAGTGTCGGCCGATGTCGAGTCTCCGATGCAGTGATAGCGGGTAACCGGGCTGAACGATGAATGCTTCTGAAAGATCCCATGGTAAGGGGTCTAATTGTCCGCGGGGAGCAGTCGGCAACGCTGGAAATCTGCGCGGCGAACCGATTGCCGAAAATGGTTCGCCTGATCATGTTTGCGGATACCGGGCTAGTAGCCATTTGCAGAATGAGTAGTATGCAATACAGAACTATTGTCTGGTTGGAATTGTCGCTGGCGAAGGTTTTGTGATCGGCCACTTTCGCCGGCAAACCTCTGACGCAATAAATTCACGTGATATGGCGCTGACAAATGGCATTCTCAGCCAATCATGTTTGAACTATTAGGTCATGTGATTTGGCTTGGCACTCCAGTGTCTCAAGTCCTTCCGAAAGAGAAGAGAGAAATCGAGAACTGGATATTGTGTCTTTGGATGCTATGCAATGGCTTGCTGCATATGTAGCACTCCAAAAGCCGGAGCCTTACTAAATCACGAGTCAAACGAGATCTAGCATTAGAGCGTATTGCAGCTGCTGGCACCCACAGCGGGTCAAGTCCCAAGCAACCGCTGAGGAGCCGATTTTCTCCTTTCCTGAGCAGCGGGATACTGAGGCCAAACCATGTCCTTTAAGAATGGACCAAGACCAAGTCCGCGATGCTCTAGGACTGTGAGCACGTCCTGACACCACTTCAACTTTGCAGTTGGCCCCACCACATGGAAAAACTGCACAAACTGACTGAATGGCGCCAACAGCAATTGGGCCCCCAGTGTGATCATACCAGGCTGCAGGCAGTATGAAACTGAGCGGCAGATCTCATCGGCATAGTATTCAGCAAGGGCAGTGTAAGCCGAATTTACATCAGCACTTGGCGAGGCTTCCCAACAGCGTTGCAAAGCTAAAGACGTGGTCAGCATAAATTGCCAATGGTACCCCAAGGTCAAAACTCAGTCTGACTGTCACGTATTTCAACTGCCGATGGAATAGCTTCTCTGCAGCGGTTTCCTCCCCTTGAACAGATGGGTTTGCAATGGCGCCCTGAACATGGGCTACCCAGGCCATAAAGCCCAGCGGGCGCAATTAATCAACTAAAACTTTCAGTCAGCATAACATCCGATAGTGCTAGGTCTGATCGCACCTCATAAATATCTTGCCCGAGCTTGATGCCAGATTTATCTTGCCATGAAGAGTCTTCAAGATATTGCCGTACAGTTTGCTACTATACCGAAGAAGGCATTCATCTTGGTTATGCTTGGCAAGAAAAGCAGCTGATACTGATATAGCTGCCTTTTCCAAGACTGCACTGCGTCCTGTAAGACCTGGGAGAGTTTGGAGCAGACTTCGCCCGGTACTATCACGAAGATAATGCGGTTGAGGAAGATAGGTCTCGGTGAAATTCATCAGTAACTGAGCTCTAAGCTCTGGGTTGGTATTGAGGCGAGGTATGTCGATTTTCTGCACCACAGCCGATTTGGCATCTGGCCCAAGCTTTGAGTTCTCATGTAGTGTTTCAGTATGTCCGTGTATGAAGGCTTTCTTCCTGGAATAACGATTGCATTTGTGACCATGATTGATACACCGCAAACATTTTGGTTTGGTTTCATCACACTATAGTTCAGGTCACTTCAGGTCGCTTCAGCTCACTTTATGGACATGTTTTATGCATGTTTCTCTTACCTTTACCTTACGGCAAGTATTGCAACCCGTGCTTGTATAAGGGATACCGCCCATTATCTCGGCATCGGATTATCGCTCCAGGTGAAGCATGACTAGGGAATGCACCGAAGGATGCTTCAAGCGCTTAGAAGCTACTTCACAGGACGCTTTTGGTCGGCAAATTCGGCCCCATGGAGGATTGCTAAGATTGTTTTTTAGGTTCCTGTGCTGTGCTGTATTTGATATTTGCCACTCCAGAATCCAGATCCAATGCTGCATGGCACCACCCATTGAAGATCTCCACTTTCAAAGATAACGCCCACGTGACTTTATTTTATTTTGAGGCGCAAGACAGTTTCAAACCCACCGTTACGCGGCTCCAATTCTTGCTCTTTCGTCTCCCAGCCTGTCAATGTCTGCGGTATAACGGCCATGAAAGGAGCAAACTAATTGTGGTGGCTTGGGAAAAGATTTTGTGCCACGGGACATTGAAACCTCAATCATGTCAGGCCTTTGTGAGGTTTGCGCCTCCGAACCCTCTAAGTATAGATGCCCTACTTGTGAGATTTCGAGGTACGTTATCCGGACTCGCGGTGGGCCGCAGGGGGCTGTGCCTTTAACGCTAACAACTGCTGTAGCTGCTCTCTCGCCTGCACTCGGACACATAAAATATACTGCGCTCCCAAAGCACCTTCGACGACCGAGGCCACGAACGCACCCTCTGACTCCCTAACGCAGCCCGATCAAGCCGCTTCACTTGTCGCCAGTGAGAACAGTCAAACAGCACAGAATGGACACAGGTTGGCGACGAGGGAGCCATCGGCAGAGATCAAGGACCTATTGAAACAGTATCCGATGCTGGGCGATCAACTACGAGACATATATAAAGCCACCCTACAAGAACAATGGGTGGAAGGGCCAGTCCATGGCGATAGGCCACGATACCATGGTAGAGGCAAGCCTCCCCAACGCAATCGTGGACCGTGGACACGGGAGAAAGGGTTCAGCCGGGGTCTGGGGAAGGTCCGGAAGTATAGAGGCCGTTGTGAGGATGGCCTCGAAACTGGCAAGGGCGCTGAAGCCTTCATGCGACTTTTGACCCTGGTCAATGAAGAAGGTGCCCCAAAAGAGCCTCAATGAAGGCCACATGTGCATCTTTTATAGCCTCAGGACTAGCACTACCCTCTCTGTCGACTTCCAAGTCAAATCCTCGGAGAGATTCTTGAGTACCCGGCGTGTTTGGCGCATTACGGAGTCTTCTTCCAAAGGCTGACTACATATCATGCTCAACGAAGCTCAGACTGGTGTGACCAATCAATCCACGGATAAGCCAAACCACTCTCGGGCCGGCAGAACAACCGGCCTCAAGGGAAATTCACATGGTATGGAGCTTTATGCTCGAGCATGGCTCACCGTTTTCGACCAATCCAGATTGGAATTTGGCAGCAATTATCCATGGATATTCTGAAATTCGGCAAAACGTTAAACCTATCAGATTCACAAGACCCTTGCCAATACTTTTATGGTCAAGGGAAATGGAAATTGGTGCTTTATTATTACACTACCCAATGGTTGTATTGGCGTGGTCATAGAAATAGCTAGTTTATTGAGACTCGAGGGAAATAGCAGCGACACAGTTGTGCTTCCTCGTTGTTCGTACAAATATATATCTCCCTTCTCGACAGTAGCACTGCTGCTCCGGGAACCTCGATTTCCTCCCCACGTATATACAACGTCAATGCTCAATTTCAAGCTTACGCAGGTCTGGTTTTCATTCGAGCGTCAGCTCCGGTTCCTCTCCTTTTCCCATCGGGAACGGCAATTGATATTGATCTGTTGAGAAACCGTGTCTTGTCCTACACTGGAGTTGGACCGTGCGATGTTCAGCCCCAGCTCGTCACAATCCGATTTTTAGTTTTGTTGCCTGCGATTCGACAGTTCGAATTCATCCTCTCTCTTCCTTCCTGCCAAGTCCCTCGCTGCCTCCACGAATAATTTGGTGGCGTTTGACCCAATTAGCCGCTAGGAGTGCGATTAAGAGCCCCCGGTTGGCCTACCAGCGTGGTGTGTGTGCACATCTTGGCTGTTTGCAGATCCCGAGGTGGGCGCGTCAACTTCTGCTGAATACAAGATTTGCTGCTAAGCCTGGACTATTCCGGCTCCAAGCTGATCTTTTTGCCTGCTTCATTCTTGATAATACGCCAGTCCGTCCATCAAGTCCTGCCGGCCTGCTTTCGAGTCCCTCTGTCATTGGTGGTTTGCCATTAGCACGCGGCTTTTCAGGTCAGGTCTTCCTGGCCTTGCCAATTCGCCTCCAAATCATTGCTGGGTCTCGGCCTAGTGACAATCTGCTGGCCTGCATATGACCAATTCGACAGATTGACTCTGCATCGAGCCTTATAGCTGTAAGCTCAATTCTTCCGACTGTTTGCACCCAGAGGGATAAAATCTTACCATCTTGTGATCGACTTTCTTCAGGTCGTCCTATCTACACAGCGATCGGAAAGAACAGCGACGAAAGGAAAAAATAAAATAAAAAAACACAGACGAGGTGATCGAACAGCTCTACGCACGTTGGACTTGATCGGCGAGCGATCAGCTGCAGAACTGTTTCCCACGCGGGCAGATAACCCAGCAACGGCGATTCACGCAGGGAACCTCTTTCGAGTCATTCCAAAGCGACAATGGATGAGCTGCTGTGTTCGCCCCAATCACTCACATAGCACTGCTTGACCTCACGCTGTCGCACCTTGTTCGCCTGATCGGATTTCTCTACTCGCACCGTAGGGGAGTCTACCGGAACACTCGATTCACTCAATTATGGCGTCCCAAGCTCCGAGACGCGAGCGAGCTTCCAGTGATCGAGCCCAACCTGGTCTCATTCCCCAGCGGCCAGGTCTTCAAAGCCGAACGATTTCCGCCCCGCCCGGCGGACTATACAAACTGGATACATCTAGAACAGCGAGGGAAGGTGGCAGTGGTCTTGGACGGACACTCATTGAGGAAGAGGAAAACCCAGCACATCAAGGCGGGGGAATTGCGGTCCCAGCAGCTCAATCTGGGAATAATGAGGTACAGCTCCTGTTCTTGAACCCAATGGGGATTTTCAAGACGTGTCGCTCACTTTTTTGTCCCGTCTTTAGACAACACCCAGATCGAGTTTTCCGCATGTCAGTATCGCCGTCGTTGGTGGAGACAAAGTAGGGAAAACGACGTTTATACAAAGTGCCTTGGACATGAAACATCCTCTTACATCGCGATCTACAACGAAGAAGATGTCCTTGGATGGAACTGTGTACGTTGTTCGATTGCTGAAAGTGCATGCCAGCGAGATGTCTCTGAGCGATGATGGAAAGCTGAAATGGCCACGGCTGGCCAACGACTCACCTGCTCTTGTCGACGGTGTGCTGCTCTTACACGATGCCTCCCGCCCTGCCACTCGTCTGGAGACAATCAGGATAATAGGTCTGTACAATTACTTTCAGGCCGCTATCGTATCACCTAACTAATGGTCATTTGTATAGATATCTTCACCGCTGTCTCCATTCCCTTCGTGCTTGTCGCCACCAAATGCGATGTTCGCTGCGCAGAGGGACCGCTGGAAACAACACTGGGTCGGTATGAGATTCATCAAACATCTCCCGAATTGCCTCAAAAACAGAAAATGTGCATTGCTGTTATTTTGCGTGACGTTTTCAGCCAAAGAGATGGTGAGTGTGAACGCCGAAGATTTCCTCATATAGCCTAGAATGCCCAAGACCTGTTTTGCGGAAAAATGAGAGAAAGAATGTGGTAGGGAGGGACCGAGAAAATAATTCGGAGCTTGGCCACGCGACAATACCCTTGTATACGACCCGCTGCGGAAGTGTATTTGCTTGAAGCCAAAGCCTTGGGAGGGTGGTCAACAATACCACCCAGACCGGCCACGTTCGCGCTAAATTCACGCGGCCGGGGTTTAGCTCGCGTACCTCTTGTCACCTCTTTTTTCCCGCTGGTCCCTGGAGTGCAACTCTTCCTGGCGCAGCGAAAGACTGGGCAAGACATTGGTCCCACGGCCCTTTTTTTTTTTTTTTTTCCACTGTCGGGCTTATTTCAGGTTTGGGTGCTAATTGTAGTACTTAGTTATCGTTGAGGGGCGACAGACTACTCCCGGCACACACGAGTGGCATCACACTCGTGCTCGCTCAGAGAACCCCACACCATCGCTTACTGGAGCCGCGGGCGGCCCCTTCAGTAGCAGTGCTCTTGATTCAGGAGTCGATGGGTACGGCGTCGACCGTCAGCCCAGTGACTCAACCACGTCTCCCAACCTGGCTTCGAATGCACAGGGCTCGCGATATGCCCGGAGCAATTCGCATCCGGTGCGACCGCATACACCCCCGTCCCGATTGAATCCCCATAAGCAGCCTTCAGCAACCGTTGATTCTTCCCCAGGTAAGGACCACAACCGACAACAGCGCCTCCACACAGCCTGGCGCCACAGCGGGGGCTCGGACGCTTTCAACAGTTTCTTGGATATGGAAGACGACATCGAAAGACCGCCTAGCCCAGAAAGTAAGGATAAGGCCTCAAGTGAAAGTTCCTCAAACGAGACTGGATTCACATTCGATGAGCTGGTCGACAGACTCGTTGCTCAACCCATGTCAAAGCAGGACTCGAAATTCGCGTCAATCTTCTTGTGCCTTTACAGGAAATTCGCTGCCCCGGCTACTTTGTTGCACGCATTGATCAGTCGCTTTGAGCGCAATGAAAAGAATATCGAGGATCAATTGACGCGTATCGCGGACCAGTTGAGGCTCCTCAACATCATGGCCCAGTGGGTGTCGGAATACGCGGGCGACCTGGCGTACCCCAAGACCCGGAAGCGGATCGTCGACTTTGTGAGCACTCTAGAACGGAGCCATTTCTACATGTTTGCAGCCAAGGAGATCGGATCATATCTCGAGGTCAAGGCAGAGGATGATGATGTAGGATGGGCATTCAAGGATGGAGAAGCCGAAGCTTTTGATGGGCACGAGACCTTTTTCGACAACTCTACTCGCAGCTCGCCGTCTATGTTTCTGGGTAACTTTTCGGTCGGAGACGACGGCGCTGAGGCGGAAGAGGAGGAGGAAGAAGAAGACCCTATATACAGCATGAGTGCGCTGGACCTTAGTGAGGGCATGCATGATCCGTCGTTGAAACTCTCAACAACACTATCGAGTCCCGCAACTGAGAAGCCCGGCACTATCCCAAGTCAATCATTCACCTATATGCCCCTTGACGCTGCGCAGAGAGAATCCGAAGCTTTGGAGCTGACGGGCCGCCTTTCATTAACAAAAATCCTGTGGAGGCAGTTGATGGAGATTCCTGACGAGGATTTTGCGAATGAGTTGACGCGGATCGACTGGATCATGTTCAACACATTCCGGCCGCGAGATCTTGTGCGACATGTTAGTCTTTCCGGGCCTGACAAGGACAAGATCCAGAGTTTGAAGCATGTTAATCGCATGGTCAAACAATTCAACCACGTGGCATTTTTCGTCGCTAGCGTGATTCTCCTCCGAGATAAACCCAAGCACCGAGCGCGGGCACTGGAGAAGTTTATGAATATAGCTCAGGTGAGCAAGCTTGATCTCGTAAGGGTCTTGCGCTGACAGACACACTTTTAGAAACTTCGCCGCCTGAACAATTATAATTCACTGGGAGCAGTGATTGCTGGAATAAACGGGACGCCAGTACATCGACTCAATCAAACACGCGAATTGGTGCCAATGCAGACTCAAAAGGGCTTCATGAGGCTGGTCATCCTCATGGGCACACAAAAGAGCCACTTTGCATATCGTCTGGCGTGGGACAACTCGTTCTCCGAGCGGATTCCATTCCTGCCACTTCATCGCCGTGACCTGGTCTCGGCCGAAGAGGGTAACCGTACTTTCATCGGCGAGAACCGGGCCAGGATCAACTGGCGCAAGTTTGAAGTAATGGGCGAAGTTGTGCTTGGGATCCAGCGCAGCCAAAAGACTCCCTACCCACATTTGCACCGATACGACGAAGTCGCCAGAATTATCCTGGACACCAAACTTCCAACTGATGACGAAGTACGCATCCAAATCCCTCCAACTAGATGTTCACTGCTGACATATTTAGGAACTGTATGCCCGTAGTATGCAAGTCGAACCGTCTGCTGGCGGCGACCTCGGTCGGAAGAAGTTCGGCTGGCTACGACCGTAACCCGAACAAACCAACAAATCTCTCCGGACCATGTAATGAGATCTATGAGACGAGGGATACACATAACCTCCTACTTTACGACCCCACGCTTGCATGCTTGCAACCAGCATTGACGAAGGATTCATGAACTGCTCACGATTGCGATAAGATAATGTACATACATATTGCTGAACATATGTACCGGCTCTACTTATAACTTTAGTACTTACCTACACGTTTACTTCCAAACGAATATAATAATCTATACGGACCTGATACTACAAGATTGTACCGTTGGAAGGTAGCCCAACGTCTCCCTGTAAATTGGATCTGTTGATGCCTTGCAGCCTTAGGGTTGAATCCGAAAATGGAGAAAATTGCCCTTAAAGTGCCTGAGGCAGAAATAATTGCCCACGCACCGCTAATTGGACGGGATCCGCTCGCCTAATTTGCTAGCGTCCCACACACAAACCTCCGTCTCAAGAGATCTTGCACCTCGAACTTTTCCAGCTGCGACAACGACGACAAGCCGACGACCTTCAAAGCCGACAAGGTATGTCAAGACAATCCTACACGCCATTCTTGCGCACACCATCTCAATTGCTCTGCCGCGCTGGGACATTTGGGAGAATCGCTTTCAGTCGAAACTAACCCTTCATTTCTCCGTCCAGATGGGTGCCCTCAAGTACGTCGAAGAGATCCAGAAGAAGAAGCAGTCCGATGTGGTTCGCTTCCTGCTCCGCGTCCGTTGCTGGGAGGTGAGAATTCCCCCTCAAGAATCGATTGCTTAAGACATCCCGCCAGATGCTCGTCTGGTTATGCCCACAGGAGACCTTTTCCGTTGCAGAGAGGGAATCTTTTTTTTCCAGTCGGCTCGAAAACGACTTTTCATCTTTTTCGCCGGCGGATGATTGTTGTGGCACAGCTTTCCCTTATTGGGATTTTTGTGTGTCTTGCTATACACTCGTTGAACTTTGCTGAGAGTGCATCAATATAGCTCCGTCAACTGAACGCCATCCACCGTGCTTCCCGCCCTTCGCGTCCCGACAAGGCCCGTCGTCTCGGCTACAAGGCTAAGCAGGGATATGTTGTCTACCGTATCCGTGTCAGACGCGGTGGCCGCAAGAGGCCCGTTCCCAAGGGTGCCACCTACGGTATGCTGAACAAGTTTTTTTCCTGGTCAAGAGGCAGGAGGTTAATTTGAGTCTTCTCGTACAGGCAAACCCACCAACATGGGAGTCAACCAGCTCAAGTACCAGCGCGCTCTCCGTGCTACCGCTGAGGAGCGTGTTGGCCGCCGTTGCGCCAACTTGCGTGTCCTGAACTCCTACTGGATCAACCAGGACTCCACCTACAAGTACTTCGAGGTCATCCTCGTCGACCCCCAGCACAAGGCCATCCGCCGCGATGCCCGCATCAACTGGATCTGCAACGCCGTTCACAAGGTTTGTCACCGCTCTTGGGATTGAATTGCTTTGCACCGCATACTAATATCTCCTCTCTAGCACCGCGAGGCCCGTGGTCTCACCGCTACCGGCAAGAAGTCCCGTGGTATCAACAAGGGCCACCGCTACAACAACACTACCGCCGGTCGCCGCCACACCTGGAAGCGCCAGAACACCCAGAGCTACTGGAGATACCGTTAGGTGTAGGAAGAACATTGTGGAGGTTCTTGGCTGTGGGAAAAAGCTATCTTTGTGGACGTGTCTATTTCGGCCGCAGCTCGCTTCTTCACTGAGCTGTTTGGCTACGAGATTAATGCAACAGATCCCTTGGATTGGGTGTTAGCAAAAATCCTTTCATTTTCAAGCATGATTCCCCGACTCGGCTATTTCTTTAACGAAGTATGACGACTGTTTTCCGCTTTCTTCAGAGCATCCTTTGCTTGTAGACGTAGGGCGTAGTATAAAGTGTGCAGCCAGTGGTCATTACAGCCGTTTAGTAACTGATGCTATTTCAAGAGCTTTGGCGGGTGGAGCCGACTTTTCCGGCATATCTGGAGCAGTCGATAAAAAAAGAGTGATGATGATGTAAATTGCTACCCTGCGACAGGCGATTGAACATGCGATGTAACGGCTTACCGAAGGCTGACTGATGGCACCATCCGGAAATAGCAGCATCGCACGTTTCAGCGGGACGTTCGGTTGGAGGGTGGATGATTAGAGGGTGGTAACTAGCAGTTTACCAGTTCCTGACTAGACTCACTCCCAAGCAGTCGGGTAGGAAGCAAATCAACCTTGGAACTTGGAAGGAGCAGGATATCTGCTTCAGGCCATCTGCTAGCTTTCCCACACTGTCTTACCTGAAAAATGGACCGAAGCCACCAGTCAAACAAGGTCTCAGCCCAATTAATTCAGTCGTTCTACTGGTCCACGCTGTCTTGCGTAACCGCTGTTGGCGATCCTCTTCGACTGGAGTCTTTTGACTGGCACTGGCACCCGGAATCCCGTTGTGCCTGGTCCTGATTCTGATGCTTTTTCACTCATTCTCCATCTCGCTGGGAATTTACCTTCTCTTCGTGTGACTTGTACTGCCGGTCTCATCTGCAAAAGTGCTCTCGTGACAAACAGCATCTCACGCTGTGGGTTCGTATTTCTGAAAGGACCTCGGGCGCACCTTCTCTGGTTGCTTGGTCGCAGTAGGTGTCTCATCTCCCCGCTGTTTCCTTGTTGGTGGCTCTGGACTTTCATTTTGGCTGATTGCATGGTCTCCGCGGTTGCAGGTGCCTGATAAACCTACTCTCCCAGTCGTCGCGAATCGATCGTCGTCCCCACCGTCGCAGCTGCTGTCTTCGAACTACATATAGGTCGACGAGCTTCGGAAAGTCGTCGGCGCAGTAAAATAACTGCATTCTCGAACCGGTGGCACACACCAATTCCCCGACGATACCAGTCTGAGCGTCGAGGCGTCGGTGCGACCAATGCGCCCACATGCCGTCGCGGGCTGCGCATAACCCGTCGGTCCACCCATCAGCGAGCCCGCTTGGTGTCCAACCTAGCTCACTCCCGATTCGCATACCGACGGCGGAAGACCCTCGCTCATATCATTCACGAAATGTCGAGACGAACCCCAGGACGACCGATCTTCCGGTCTTCTCCCCGCCCACTTCCCCGCCCTACCGCCGAGGGCATTCGCGCTCGATAAGCCAACCCTTTGCGTCACTTTCCGCGGCGGGGAAGCGCCGGAATAGATCGATATCCAAGGAAGCTACGCTGGATACAGACGACGACGACGACGATGATGATGACGACGATATCTACTTGCCGAACCCTATTTCCTCGAGCCCTCGTAAAGGCCCGCCGCGGGTACCTCCAAAGGACGACTTGATAACGGGCAAGTGCATGACGTGCAACAATACGGTACGGTGGCCACGGAACTTGAAAGTGTTTCGTTGTACGGAGTGTCTGACGGTGAACGATTTGGAACCGTACCAAGAGACGAGAAACCTCGGGAGCCATGGGCTGGGAAAGGATGCAAACCCCCCTCCCCAGGTAATAACGAGGAAAGGTACATCGCGACGCTTTGAAGTTGTTGAACATGTCTGACGGTTGATTTAGCTATCCCACTGACTGTTGAACGGACAATGGCCATTCTTGATCGATGCATCTCTACTTACCTTCGGCAACGGTTAGAGACCCCAGTAGCGCCCTCAAAGGACGGATCTGGCGATTTTCCCGCCGGGCAGAATGAGAATCGGGTTGAATCCACTACCAGGTCACCCGAACGTCTACCTGTTCCTCCACGTCCAAGAATGGCGCGTGGTCGCAGTGCGTCATCGTCAGATCCACACGGCAAGGATGATGCTGGGAATGGACATATTGGGTGCTCGAGCTACCCGAGAACTACCTTCGCACCTCCTCCTCCACCGCCTAAAGATGGGATAGACTTTCGGAATACGCCTGGAAACCCTAAACCGCGGGAACTGAGTCGGCCACGCGAAAGTGGAAAGAAGGAGAGGCATCCCTACGTTTTCCGAGAGCTTGAGGACTATATCATATCAGGCTTCAAAGGCTGCGATACTCTAAATGCGTCCTTCAAAACCGCCCATGCCCTTCACCGTGATGCTCCAGACATTGGTCACACTGAGCACGATACAGAGCGAAGCGCTAAACAAGTACATGTGGACCCGATTATCGAGCTGGATCCCAAAACACTCATGGTAGGGGATTTAGTCGAGAACTCGTCTTGGTGGGGGCCCGACAAAGAACCAATTACCGGGCCTAGTCATACCCAACCAAGGCACAAACACTCAAGAACAGTCAGCTCTAGAAACCCTCGGATCAATTGGGCCGAGCTCGATCAGTGGTATCAGTTGATAATGACGGCCGGAACGGCATGGATTGAGAAATGGTCGGCAATGGAACCTACAATTGGATACGGGAATCGCGCTACTATCGAGGCATGGCGTATGGCAGACTTGGGCGCAATTGAAGCGGAGGTCGTCGAATCGCGTGTACACTTACACCGGACGTTACTGAAAGCCACCGAGAACCTTCTTAAACGACCTCGGCGACCGTTGAAGAAGCCAGACGACATTCGATTTCTTCTGATACTACTGGGAAACCCACTGATATATCCACTTAACCCTGCGTTAGCCAGTCTCACGGTGCCTCATGGGCTCTTGCGGCCAGGGGAAACTAGCAATCGACCGGCTGTGGGCAGCAAACCACTTCCTCCGCGAAATCAGGGCCCTGGAACCAGTCACCATCCTGGAATCGTCAAGCGCATTGTGGGGTTACTCGCCAACCTACCGAGTGACTGCCATCACTATCTTGTTTCTTGGTTCTCACGCTTTTCACTACCGCAGTTTGAGAAAATCGTGGAACTTGTAGGCAGGTTTGTAACCTACCGGCTATGTCGTCAACATGGTCGCCGAAAGAGTGAAGCAACAACAGAAGACCACTACCTGATTCCCAGCTTTTCCAACGCAGCCATGACCAACAATCCATCGGAGCTACACGCCGCCATCAGCGGGAGGAGCCAAAATAAGCAGGCGAAAGATAAGCGCGATGTGCCCATGTTATACAGTGACGACTGGCAAGTCCGTGCTGCAGGCCGAGTTATGGCACTGCTGTTTACTGCAAATAACACAGATATCACCCGGAAGTCGGGTTCTCATGGCCAAGATCCAGCCCATGTGCCCAGGCAGCACGGGACTGAGCGCGGCCACATGGTCCCCATCAGTTCATTCTACAATACAAGGCTCGACTACTCAAACCTTGTGATTGCGGATTTTGAGGCCTGGGAGTCGAAAACAACCAAATTCACGTTCTGCCAGTACCCTTTCTTCCTTAGTATCGGCGCAAAGATCCAGATCCTGGAACACGATGCCCGTCGACAGATGGAAGTCAAGGCCCGTGAAGCGTTTTTCAGCAGCATACTGACTCGCAAGGCTGTGAGCCAGTACTTTGTGCTCAGAGTTCGTCGCGACTGCCTAGTTGAAGACAGTCTCCAGCGTGTCAGCGAGGTTCTCGGATCTAGCCCTGAAGAGATGAAGAAAGGGCTACGGATAGGATTTGTTGGTGAAGAAGGCGTTGACGCGGGTGGTCTGCGAAAAGAATGGTTTTTGCTGCTTGTGCGTGAGGTGTTTGATCCGCATCACGGTAAGTTTTGAATTTGCTTCGGGAGAGACAATAGGCTAATATCTGGACCAGGGCTGTTTGTCTATGATGAGGACTCTCAGTATTGCTATTTCAATCCGTACTGCCTCGAATCTGCTGAGCAATTTTTCCTGGTTGGAGTTGTGCTTGGACTCGCCATCTATAACTCTATCATTCTTGATATTGCCCTGCCGCCGTTTGCATTTAAGAAGCTGTTGGCGGCAGCACCTCAAACAACCGGGCCACAGCCGGCAACAACGAGACCCACGTATAAATGCGGGTTAGACGATCTTGCAGAGTATCGACCCGCCCTTGCCAGGGGTCTGCGAAGTATGTTAGAGTTTGATGGAGACGTGGCAGAGACGTTCTGCCATAATTTTGTTGCAGATGTTGATCGGTATGGCGAGGTTGTCACGGTCCCTCTCTGCCCTGGAGGCGAGAATAAGTCGGTGACAAACGCGAACCGCCGAGAGTTTGTGGATCTTTACGTGCATTATCATCTAGATACAGCGGTCACACGACAGTTCGAGCCGTTTCGGCGGGGATTCTTTAGTGTTTGTGGCGGAAATGCGCTGTCCTTATTCCGCCCCGAGGAGATTGAACTACTTGTGCGCGGATCGGACGAGGCCCTGGACGTCAAGTCGCTCCGAGCGGTGGCCACGTACCTGAATTGGGGGACCCCCAAGCCAGAGTCCGAACCTGTCGTGCAGTGGTTCTGGCAGTTTTTCGAGCGTACCACTCCTGACGCCCAGCGGAAACTTATATCATTTATCACAAGCAGCGATCGAATTCCCGCGATGGGGGCGACGAGCCTGACGATTCAATTAATGTGTCTCGGAGATGACTCCCCGCGGTTCCCGACAGCCCATACATGCTTCAACCGGCTAGGGCTGTACCGGTACGCGACGCGGGAGAAATTGGAGCGGCAGCTGTGGGAGGCGGTACTCAACAGCGAAGGGTTCGGGTTAAAGTAGTGTTTGTATTCTCCTCGGAGACACATCATGATGAAATGAAGCATTGAGTCATAGCCGATCCGTAGATAGCTGCATACTTATCCGTATATGGTCACACGGTGTCCAGTGAGACGTCACTCTTGTATCTCAGTCCCCGGCTATTCTTAGTTATGTATGTTTATCTTCGCTGAGAAACTAACCATTTGCTTTTTTTTTTTTTTTTTACCTCTGTGCCAACTCCCAAATTTCAGCTTGTCGCGGTAAGAGCGAGGGTATCGACTCGAACAGAGGGTATCGCGGGGAAGTACCCGAGACTCGCTCTAGATCCCGGCTGCTGACTCTTGGTGCGAGTCTCCCCAAGCTCCCGAGTGCATACGTACAGGGGGCACGATTGGTCGCGGCTGTCATGGGAACAGAAGAGGACCGGCACTGCTTCTGACGGGCACAAAGAAGAACTTGGAAAGAAAAAACAAAATTCGACCTGTATCTTTGCCACTGTGCTGCAAGTCTGCCACTCGGGAGTCAGACAGGTATGACAGGCCTTTCCTTGCGCGCAATCCTAGTCCCGTACATAAGCGCATGTACCTGAAGAAGAGCAGATTATTCCGCCTTCTAATGGCGGCCGTCATACGGCGGCTCCTAAATTGTGTGATGATGAGTAAACATAAGAGCCAGTTTCCACAATAAACACCCAGATAGAGCGGAGATTGTGATGATGCTGAAGCACAGCATCTCATATGTGTAGACAGCAAAGTGGGGGTGAAAGTCATGAGGATCACTGTGGGGAAAGTGCTTTTTTTTGACTTGAGCCGTCACTCTGCCCTCCCTCGACAACGGAGTATCTCGACGGTGCCAAGGGAGCCTTCGGTGAAGTAATGGAGAAGTCCGCGAAGATGCAGTAAACGACCAGGTCTGAGTTTGCTGAGTCGTGGGAGCACGCCGGAGAGCCATTTTGGAACTTGGAAAGGTACAGGCACAGCTGTATGAAATTGGCCCACTCCGGCCAGGCGGGGCAGCGCATCACTGTAGGCTGTCCCCGAGAGGATTTAGAGGATCAACACTACGACTGACCTCAGACTGAGGGTGATACCAACGGATTGGCGAAGAAGGAACCTGAACTTTGGCTCGGGTGGCCTCTGGCAATTGGGCCTCGTTCACCGTCTCGTCTCGTCCCCTCACCTCGACCCCTCGGCCCTCGTGCAAGTGGTACTTAGGCCAGCTCTTTTCCCTCTCTTCGCCTTTTTTTGTCTTCGTCTTCTTTTTCGCTTTCCCACCCGTGTCTTCTCTTTCCAATCTTTCCACGTCTCCGACTCGTCTTCTCTTTCCACCCACTGATTCAATTCATAACACACCATCCACCATGGCTGCCAACGTTCCTAAGACTATGAAGGCTCTTCTGTGAGTTGGCACCCCTCTATCATTGTCCCTGGTTCTCGGACACGCTGACTGGGAGCTGGCAGGTACGATAAGCCCGAGGTGCACAAGGTCACTGAGATTCCTGTTCCTACCCTGCGTGAGAACGACGTCTTGGTAGGCATCCTCTCCCTTCTCCATTCAAATTGACCGGCCATTGACCACAATCGCTCTCTAGATCAAAGTCAAGGCCTGTGGGGTCTGCGGTACGGATTTGCACATCCACGAGGGTGAATTCATTGCCCAGGTACGTTGAAGACAAAACCACATGACGCAATTGAACCCATTTGAATAACTGACATTCCTCGCAGTTCCCCCTGGTTCCAGGTACGTCGTCATCGTCATTGCCCGAGTGAGCGGGGCGGGCCAGTCCGGCCCAGGACCCATACATAGGTGGGGTCGTCGGGACGCCGATATAGTACTAACTCGAGAACCCCGAATCAGGCCACGAAACCGTCGGTGTCGTAGCGGCAGTGGGTCCCAAGGTCAAGGGCTTCGAAATCGGAGATCGTGTCGTTGCGGACAACTCTGAGCTCTGCGGCGAGTGCTTCTACTGCCGTCGCGGTGATGAGCTGTTTTGCGAGAACTTCCATGCCCATGGTGTGACCATGAACGGTGGATTTGCCGAATACTGCGCTTATCCTGGTATGGCTCCACGATTTATTGTCGTGTCTTTGATCGTATTAGTTGAGTCGGTGCAGTGCTGACCCACACTAGCTGGCAGGGTATTCAAGATCAAGAACCTCTCCGATGTCGACGCCACCCTCCTCGAACCCGCTTCCTGCGCCGCTCATGGACTCGACAAGATCGCTCCCAAGATGGGCTCTCGCGTGCTCCTCTTCGGTGCCGGTCCCACCGGGCTGGTGCGTGCCTCACCCTCCAATAACCCCACTTCCTTACTCATGCCTCAACAAACCCTAACATCATGACCATTATAGATCCTCGCCCAGCTCCTTCGCCTCAACGGTGGCTGCCACGTCGTCGTGTGCGCTCCCGAAGGTCTCAAGATGGAACTTGCCAAGTCCCTCGGTGCTGGTGACGAGTACATTGGCCTTTCTCGCCAGGACCCCAGCGCGCAGTTCGACAAGCTCAAGGCCGACAACCCCTATGGCTTCGACATTGTCGTCGAGGCCACTGGCAACGTCAAGATCCTCGAGGACTCGATCAATTATGTTCGCCGCGGCGGTAAGCTCGTCGTCTATGGTGTCTATTCGAACAAGGACCGTGTCTCGTGGCCTCCTAGCAAGATTTGTAAGTTGCCCTTAACCTCTTATCTATACTGATTGATTAGTATCCCTTCCGTCCCCGTTGGATTCAAACAAGTGCTTACCAAGTGGGCGACAGTCGGCGACGAGATCCAAATTATCGGCAGTTTCTCCGAAGTGTACAAGTTCCCCGCTGCTATCGACTACCTCGACTCCGGCAAAGTCAAGGTCGAGGGCATCGTCAACAAGGTGTTCAAGCTCGAGCAGTGGGAGGAGTGCCTTGAGGCGATGCGCAACAAGAGTGCCATCAAGGCAGCCATCACTTTTGATTAGGCTTCTTTCTGGATATATGATTGACGATCGATTTAACGATACGACGATTCTGTTTGTTTGAGTTTTTGGTTTGGAAAGCGAAGCGAAGTTTGGTGGGTTGGCGAATACAATCAGATACAATGAGACCAAAAATTGGTTCTAGATAAGATAATAAATAGAAAGACAAGATGAGGAGAGAAAGACAGTAATACAATTTGTTGGGGTCCTTTTCCATTTGAATGTTGTTTACTTACGTTGTGTGGGTGGGGGTTCGTTCTTACTTATATCTTACCCAGATCTTTGTAAGCTGCTGGTTGCACACCACCAAGGTACCTACATAACGTCGCAGACCAAGGCTTCTACTCCAATCATTACATAGATGCACCTACGATGTATGTAATGGAGTAGATAGTACCCACAATCAAATTGTCCCAGAGGATCTCTGAGGACCTTAGTGACGACTGACGTTGCTAACATCGGGATCCTGCAACGCATGAGAATGGATAATGCTCCACCGTCGATCACGGAATAACTCCATTCTATGATGAGACCAGTCTAAACCGGCAATCGCTCGGGTCGTCCCGATCCTACTCGACGTTTACCTCGCTGAACCTTCTTCCTCGCTAGGTGCGTGGGAGTTCCACGCCCGGGGCCGGTACCCAGGAGCCTCCGTCTTTTCACAGCCCTTCCCATACTCTCGTCGTCAGTCGTTCCATTGCCATCTTCATCATCAGTCACTTCATCACGATATCCCATCAGCAACCCCTCGCCCTCACTGTCATCCTCACTATCATCGTCTCTCCATGCCGCTTTAACCCTAGCCTTGAGTAGCCTTAATGAGAGCACTCCGTGTCTCCATGTATACAGAACCACGGCAATGATACCGCTAAGCATCACGACCCCTATCAGGGTCGGCAGGACAATGCGCACCAGCACACCAGGTCCACTGTTAGGCTTCTTCCTCTTGTGCCCGTCTCGCTTTGGCCCGCATCTCACTCTTAGAGGCCGGCCGTTGCGGTCGGTGAAGCCCCACCATTTGTTCAGGAAGGCGGAGCAGTTGAAGCTTTCGTCGATAGGGTCTATGGTTAGGGATTTGAGGTCTTTGAGATTCGGGAGGTCGATGCTGGAGTGTGTTAGCATATGTTTGTATAGGGGATTATTGGGCCGGCTGCTTGGCCCAGAAGAGGCATACCCGCGTACGTAAGGGGATAGATCGATATCCCCCGCGGCTGTGAGGTTGGATAGTTGGAGGCTATTATTTGTCAGTGGAGATCTGCAGTAGACTACCGGACTTGGGGTTCATTCATTTTGGTAGATTGGGGAAGGGCGGATAAGGGGCATACCCGTATACATAACCGGAGAGATTGATAGCTGTCGCGCTCACAAGGGGCAACGACACGTTTAGACCCGTGGGACTGGAGCTGCCAATTTCAATCGTTGATGATACGTCCTTGACAGAGGGAATGGAGAGGCTAGAGAGATGGTTAGTATAGTGTACCCCACCTATACTAATCCAGACAGAGGAAATTAGGGACCACGTGGGGATAATGTTACCTCGTCAATGCACCTCCCACGGATAATTGTCCACCCAAGTAGTTGAGCTCCGGAAAATCAAGGCCAAAGTCTGGTTCTGCAGGACAGCTTGGGAGATTTGGATCGCAGCTGACGGTGAGGTGGTTCTTGATGCGAGTAAGTTTCGGTGTTGCAACCCTACCTCGCAGATGATTAGTATGCAGTAGCTTGTGTTATTCATTAGGGAAAGATATACGGACCGTGAGATCCTCGCTTGAATTCTCAATTCAGTTGCAGAATCAAGCTGTGGCAAGGATAACTCTAACGAGAGCCCCGAGTCCGTCCAGTATGATCCGGGGCCGAAGATACGAAGTGTGTCCACGGATTGTAGAGAGTCGAGGTTGATACTGATTCAGACGTTAGTACCAATCATGTCGCCCGACAGTATAGTAACAAACCTCGTCCACTCCGCATCAAGACGCAAATAATCCGCCTTCTCCAAGCCCCTCAAATCGATCTCACTTGTCGTATTCGCAATATGATACCACACAATCGACTCCGCCTCCACAAGCTTGGGCATCGACACGCGGGCTAATTCGCCTATATACACTATTCGGAGCTTGTGTAGCCATAGCAAATCTGGTGCCTCGACGACGGGGATCTTCGGCGCGAGCGACGGGTCGTAATCTCTCCCCAATGATTCTTTGGGAGGAACAATCTCGATGGCGCCGTATATGTGTGTTATGTTTGGGAGGATGAGGGGGCCCGTGTAATTTTGTGAGACGATGATGTCGCCGTGAACGAATTCGCAGTCGGCGGATAAGGCGGCGATGTCGGACGAGTGGTTGATATGGAAGGTATTCCCGTCGACGTAGCAATCTGGAGAGTTTCAGTATTGGAGGTGGAGAAGGGATGGTATGAGAATCTTAGTGGGAAGACGTGTACGCACCAGTACCATAGGTTATTCTCTCAGTGTACACGAGGGGCATCCAGAGAGAATTCGCCAGAAGGAGAAAAGGAAGGATGCGCATGATGAGTGAGCCCCAAGATGCGGGGAGCGGTTTTTATTAGGGGGCCAAAAGACCTCATAATAATTGCTTTGAAGTTCGCGTGAGATTTGAGGCGCTTTTATAGTAGCGCATCTCTTTGAGGCTCTAGGCGCCGCTAGTCGACGCAAACACTCCACTATTTAGTCTACCACAAGGAACTCATTTCGGCTTTATCCGACTCAGCCCTGCTGTTGCCTGGTAAGAAATGCAGGAAAGACACTTCATGGTCTCTTCGAGTACCCAATACAGCTAGGTTCACAAAAGACTTTCTCGAGCTGAGACTATAGGACACATGCCAAACTCAGCCCACAGCTTCAGCATGACCCTTTATCTCCGCCCATTCCAGCGGAGTTCTCCCGTCCTTGTCCTTGATCGTCGCAGCTGCTCCGTTGTCCAGGAGTAGTTGCACGATGGGCACATGCCCGAATATTCTTGCCCAGAACAGAATCGACGGCTTCTCATAGACTGGTTTGTCTACAGCCGCGCCCTTGTTTAGAAGCAGCCTGACCATTGCCTCGTTCCTCATCCCAAGAGCCCAGAAGGGCGGATCTTGTCCGTCTGACTTTTGCGGGTTGGCGAGGAGTGGAAAAATGGAGAGGGTTCTCGAGCGGTTCATCCGGGGTATGGATGCTTTGACTGACGAGATGGAGGTGATTGGAGAAGGATGAATTTTGATCGGTTTGGAAGAGGACTGAATAATGTCTTTGGATGCCAGCTGAGAGGAACTGTCTACTCATCAAGCGAGATAATCGAATTGGATCTTGCCATCCCAACTGGTTTAGGCTCATCCCCTTCTAACAGCTCGCTTGTGGGCGAGAAAACTTTACGTCCTTCTCCATCCCAGTTCCAACTTGATCTGAAATCAGACAATCCCATAACAGATGCTGGGGGTGATGCGTAAGACGCTCGAGGGTAAATTTGCGAGTCCGGCAGACTCAGGCCAGGGCCTCTCGAGCGCGCCGCTTCCAACAACTCCACGATATCATCCCAGCCACATTCTTCAGCGAGCTCCAGCGGTGTGTACCCATACCCCCCGCTCTCATCAGGGTCAACCCCAGCGTCGTTCAGCAGCAGCTCGACTACTTCTCGTCGTCCTGCCTCAACCGCGATAATCAGTGGAGTGCGGCCCTCTGAGTCTAATGCAGTCGGCGGAGCACCGGCAGCAAGCAGCGCTTCGGCTACTTGCACATGTCCATTCTCCGAGGACCGCATCAACGGGGTCATACCATCATTGTCCACAGCGTTGGCGTCAGCACCCTCCTCCAGGAGTATTTCTACTACTGTAAGGGCCCCGCTCTCCGCGGCGCGATTAAGCGGGGTTTGGCCATTGCTGTCACTGCCTTCAAGGTCGACCTTCTTAGTTGAAAGCAGATGACTGACGGCCGTAGGATGGCCACCCCAAGCAGCCCATAGCAGTGGTGTTCGCCCCTCTTCATCAGGTATATTCACATCTACCTTGTCCATGGACAGTAGGCTCTCAACCGCGGCAGAGTGACCGCGTCCACAGGCCCAGGAGAGAGGGGTTCGGCCAGTTTTGTCTCTGTGACTAAGGTTCACCCTGTCATCGAAAAGCAGCATCTCGACGACATATGCCCGCCCCTCCCGCGCAGCAAGAGACAAAGGAGTGGCTCCCTGAGCATTCATCGAATTAATGTCGACGCCTGGTTTTTGAAGCAAAATCTCAACCACGTAGTCCCGCCCGAACTGGGCAGCTAGTGCCAGTGGTGTATCGCCACTTTTCAGCCCGCGTGGCTCCGGGTCAACTCTAGTATTACTTAATAGCCGCCTCACCACCTCTTGATGGCCATTTTGTGCCGCAACAGACAAAGGCGTTTGACCAAACAAGTTCGTGCAGTTAATGTCAACCCCACGTATGTTCAAAAGAAGCTCCGTTACCGATGCGTGTCCCCCAAACGCGGCGAGAAAAAGAGGATTGCGTCCCTCTTTATCCTTGTGGTCAGGGTTCACTCGGCTGTCGGCAAGGAAGCAACGCACTGTATTCGTATGCCCATCTTGAGCGGCTATTGATAGCGCCGTCCGCCCCTGCACATTCTCAGGGTTGGGGTTGACATGTGGATGGCCGAGTAAGAGAGATACTGCTTCCACATGGCCATATTCTGCTGCACTCAACAAAGGCGTGCTGCCATGCTCATCCCGATAATCTGCATCAGCGCCATGTTCCAGGAGGAGTTTCACCACGGGTGCGTGTCCATTTGCGGCTGCGCTAACGAGTGCCCTATTTCGTTCCTCGGTTGCCGGCGGAGCATCGTAATTCAAGAGTAGCTCCGCGCAGTCAGAATGTCCCGACGCTGCTGCTAATCCGAGCGGAGTCTGTCCACTACCATCCTTGCAATTGACATCGACTCGATAGCGTAGAAATGCCTCCATGGCTTCTGTATTCCCATTCCGCGCGGCTGTGCACAGAGGTGTCGTTTGGTCACTATCCATGTGGTTGGAGTCAACTCCGCGACGCATGAGCAGATCTACAATTTTCCCATTGCCAATCTCTGCAGCTAGTGCCAAAGGGGTTTGCGCTTCGTCATCTTCATTGTCCGGATCAACCAGGTCATTCTCTAGTAAGATCTCGACAACAGCAGCATGTCCGTTTGCGGCGGCCCAGGGTAGAGGTGTCCGACCAGAACTATCCTTCACATCAGGACGGAGTTTGCGAAGCAAGAGTTTCACGGTTTTTGCAAGCCCAAAATACGCAGCAACATGGAGTCCTGTCATTCCTCGAGGACTACGCTCACTGCGCACTTGGCTCCGTTCAGCAAACATAGCCTGGGCCGAGCCGGATAAGCGATTCTCGTCCTCGAGAAGTTTGAGTACTAGGGATGATTCCTCGAATGACGCAATCCGTACATGGTAAGCCCAGTTCCGGGCCGCATAATCATACAACACATATTGGTCGAGTCTTGCTTTGAATTCCGTACCTGTCGCACACGGGCCACTCTCGAAGGTATTGAACGTTAGATATCTGAGAGTGGTTTCAGCAAGCCTTTCGTGTGCATCGTGAAACCATTGCTGCCATGTTCGTTCGAAATATTGCTGTGTCGTGTAGTGGACTAGACGGATTGTTCCTCGCTCCCCATCCACGATGACCAGACCTTTGCAGACGCTCACAATCAGACCCATATCTGGTATGCTCATGTTATCAAAGTCTGTATGTTTGTCTTTCACTGCTAAAGCATGCTGAAGTTCTCTAGCGAGCAGGAGTCTTCGACTGCAGCAAATCCATGACAGGACTTTCGTAGCGAGTTCACGTAAGCCTTGTCGCTGGCTTTGAATGTTGTTCATCGCTTCCAAGTATGATTGGTCGTAACCGTCAAACCCTCTAGGAAGGCTCTTGATCGTATCCTTGACGTCCCTCACGGATATTTTATCCAGAAATGAAGTCAGGTGGAGCTTCGCTAGGAGGAACCTGAACATCTCATTAGTTTGTTCGTAGCAGTTGAAGAATCATACATGGTATACTGACATTCCATCGATAGCCGTTATGATTCCGGTCTTGATCTCATCTTCTAGCCCTGGAGTTTCAGACACAAAGGCTGGTAGCTCCCCGATATGCGAGTCCAGAAATCGTGCAACGTCGTCTTCTGCCGCCCGTACATCGATCAGGATACTTTGTTTAAATTCCCCTGCAATTTCAGGGACATATCGGGAGGTAGCAAATATGTTGATCCCTGATTTCTCTTGAAGGGCAAATATCTCTCTAACCAGCTGCTTGGGAGGGCTTTCGGATGTCAGCAACTCATCGAGAGCGTCGACAACAATAAAAGTTCGCTGAAAGCGCGAGATTGTGTCTAGCAAAGCATTCGCTATATCAAGAAAGCTCGGCCGGTCGCCAGCTCGGATGTGTCGATCGTACATACTCTTGACAATCTCGGGAGTGTGTGACAACTGTTTGATGAGCTGCCTCAAAAGGCTCAGAAAGATACAGCTCGGAGTTTGTTCTGCTTCATTTTGAACGCTGCAGTAAATGCGCGCTATACCCACGGCAGGATCGCTCTGGAACTTTGACCGCAGATGATCCACGACCACCGCCGTCATGACCGTTTTTCCAGCACCAGGCATGCCTCTGCAGTAGATGGTCTTATTTCCCTCGTTCACCCAACCTTGAAATTCAACTCTTTCCAGGAGCCATGCTCCGGTCCCCTCTTGACGCTGGCTTAGGATGTCCGTCTGCTCCGAGCCATAGTCTTTGGATGACAGCCAAAGAAGCAGCTCGTTGTCCCGCGCGGCGGTAATTGAAGAGTTGATAATGGATACACCGGTCTGGATATTCGATAACACGTCAAACACTGCACTCCATAGTCAGCCGATGCCTTTAGTATTCACTATGGAGCATAGTACTTTGACAGCACACACGAGCTAACCTTCTTTCATTTCGACAACTTTGGCCGCGCGAACCTCCTGCGGGAGGATCACACGGAGCAGGTCTTTGGCATACGCAGCAGCTGTTACAGCCGCATACGGTTGCCAGATATCATTTTTGTGCGTGTCGCAGTAGTCACTGATTCCCCGGATAACCAAGCATGGAAAGTTATCCATGAGTCCTGCAGCTTCCATCTCAAAACATGCAACATTCCAAGCCTTGCGCAATTCATCTCTATACCGCGGATCCTTTATGACTGCGTTACCAGATGCGATTAATCCGTAGTGTACTACGGGCACATCCGACTTCCTAGGTGTTCGGGTTTCGATCGAGTTCACGTCGCATTGTGTGCAGTCTTCTTCGCCCTCGTGGTCGTAATCAAATCGATGAAGGCGATCGTTACTCCTCCCCGGATGTTGGTAAGCCTCAAAAGCATCCGATTGCTCGGAGAGCTGGGCAACCTCGGCAATGTAGAGATTCATCTCTCCCCTACCGAAAGGATGGTCTGACCTTAACAACTTCATCGCGTTCAGCAACATTGTCGGGGGTTTATTCAAGTGAGACCGCTTGTGAAGCTTTCCATCGGCCTTTCGCTGTCCCATATCATAGTGGATCACCCCGCCTACGAGAGTAAGCTACCTTGCTAAAGGATCATGTCGGCATTGAAAAACCTCACCATGATCTCCCTTGGGTTCGCTTACCACCACGTCACCCAATCGAATATCTTCAGAGGGCTTTTTAAAGTGAGAGGGGTTTGGCACCGCGCCTCCAATCCCCACCATCAGGCCGAAACGGATATTTTTAAAGGTGCGGATCATATTCGTGGCCGTTCGTGCCGCAGCTCCGACACCGTATACAGCTGGAAAAGCAATGACAACATGATGTCCTTTCATCTCCCCGAGGAGGTACACGTTGTCATCATTCTCGGCAGCTGGGAGCCTCTCATGTTCCTTGTCTAGCAGGGCTCGTGAGGCGTTGAGTTCGCATTCCAATACGCACACCCACCCCACGGTGTAGGCATTGTGAGTGAGTTTTTCTTGACTCATAGCCACGGTACGAGCCCCGATGCAACGAGGGACCAATCTGGCTTGTCATTGTTCCGGAGGACACTCAGAACCTGAAAGAGCAAGCTTCGCCATTAAAAAGGAAACATGTGGCTGTGAGGCGCTAACGATCTTTGGGAGTAGTCAAGGCCAAGAGTATCTAAGCCAGATTGGAGATCATGCGAAGAGCAGAGAAATGTATGATTGGCCGTTGAGGATATCTGGATGATGGGGCCTCTGCACAGACAGCTGTTTCCCAGCCTCGCATATCCTCTTACAGTCGGAGATACTCGTGGAAGTTCTTTCTCTGGACGCTTCAGGAGCGTATCATTTGAAAAACATTGCGCCCGAGGATAAACATGAGAGTCATTTGAATATATTGGAACAAATTTGAAGAATGTTCACTCCCGCAATATGTGTCTAGAGTTATTTGTGAAGGAGCGTCAGGTGACCACCACTAGTCGCAAAGCGTGGAGCTCAATCCAAGCTCCGAACTCCACCCACTCTTCCAATCTTCAAATCTTTGAAGTGAACAAGTTCTCAATTGCTACGCAAACATATCTCACATATCGAAGAAATGGTAAAGCCACTGACATTCAAAGGCGACAAGCCGAAATCGTCCAAAAAGCGCAAGCACACCCACACGCACGCCTCCGAGGCTGACCCAAGCTCCGTCGCCGCACCACCATCAAAACTGGCTAAGCAATCCGAAGACCCCGAATCCTCAGAAGCAGTCGACCCTGACGCCTCCGCCGAGGATCAGTCCTGGGTCTCTGCTGACACAACCGCCGATATCTCCGGTCCAATCCTCATCTGTCTTCCCTCCGACCCTCCGACGGCCATAGCCTCCGACATCCACGGCAAGGTGTTTGCTAGCGAACTCGAGAATCTAATTGAGGGTGATGTCCGGACTGCGGAGCCGCATGATGTGCGCCAAGTGTGGGTTGCGACGAGGGTGGCGGGAACAGAGGGATTTAGTTTGAAGGGTGGGCATGGGCGGTATGTTCTTCTCTCTTGCTGGGTCTTGGTCAATCTATACGATTGGGCTATGTAATGGTGGAATGACGGCTGATTTGGTGTTAATGATCAGGTATCTTTCCTGCGACAAATATGGACTTTTCAGCGCGACGGCGAGCGCGATTTCCGCGCCCGAGTCGTTCCTTATTCACCCCTCGCCTGACATCCCGGGAACATTCTTCATGCAGGCGCTGGGAGGCACCGGGGAGAATGACACATTTGTAGGGATCAAAGAGGGTGCAAAGGGCGTTGAAATTCGCGGCGACGAGACGAGTTTGTCGTTCCAAACAACGGTGCGGATACGCATGCAGGCGCGGTTCAAGCCCAAGATAAAAGCCAGCAAAGAGACAAAGGCTCGAGAAAAGGTCAGCAGAAAGGAGTTGGAGGAGGTTGTTGGGAGACGACTGGATGAGGATGAGGTGAAGAGATTGAGGAGGGCGAGAAAAGCAGGGAATTTCCATGAGGAGGTTTTGGATGTCAGGGTCAGGGGAAAGCATGACAAGTTCGCTTGGTAAGTCTCTGTTGTCCTTTGTTCTTTGCAGTTTGTTTCGATGCACACGTGCTGATTTTAGGGCACATAGAAATACAACTACGACTAGAGAGCTCTGCGGACAGAGTGACATGGTATCGGAATTTCAACATCATATTCGAGTAGGGTATCATGTACAACGCTTCAAGCACGAGAGTCTGTCTACAGCAGCCGCATACTGTCCCGATGTACCGCCTCGGGCATTGAGATGGGATAGAGATCGGGCGGCAACACACTCTTTTTGCATAGCGGGCACAGGCTGCTATTCCTCGTCAGAGACACATCAATGCACTCGGGGTGGTAAATATGACCACACGGCAGTTCGCGTACAGTTGACGAAGCGGGGACAAAGTCTTCCAAACAGATTGCGCAGGTGGGTTGTGAATGGCTTAGCCTATTGGCATGTTTTGTATACGAAGGTCGACGTGATGTATCTGCGGTTTGCGGGTTCTCTTCGATGTCTGTCTCGGCTTCCTTCTCGATTCCCCTCCGTTCAGATTCGATCACTAGCGTGTCCTGGGATTGACCAGGCTTATCACCTTCGCACAGGCTCTGCCGTGAGCTCCCTGGACCTGAGTCATCCACGGTTGGATAGGTATAAATCGGGAGTTTGGCAAGGAACTCCCGGGATACTCTGATATGCTGCAGAGCATGCTGTTCATAGTCCACTTCGCTGAATTCAAGGCGCCGCTGAAGCATTTCCCGACGTCGCCTTTGAATTAATTGGTATAGGAGAAGAAGAATGACGCAAAGGACCAAAAGAGTCCCAAGGATGGCCAAAAGGAAGCCCCAAATGCTCGGTGTTTTCCTTCCGCTTTTTTCTGATCTGGTGTTAGTCAAGACACTCGCACTTTGCAAGACCACGACGCCTTACCCAAGTTAATGATAGTAAACAGCCGCACATCCCATCGCTCGCCTTGTGAAGTTGCGTTTTGTCTTTCTTGCAGTTCAGTTTTGTTGCCTGAATAATGTGACAGCTGCTCCATGAGCGTAGTTCCTGCTTGACCAGGGATTGCATAAATAGGAAACAGGTTCTCGTCTTTCCATGGACTCTCGCCATTCAACAGCCATGTCTCATCGTGTGCTGGCGGAGGCTTGTTATCAGCGCTGGACGGCAGGAAGAACACCAGAGCGTCTGTGCCTACACGCCTTGAGGTTTCTAGAAACCACTGGCTACAGTTAGGTGTCACCCACGGTGCAAGGCCAATTATATGATAACCAAACCGGGCCACGTCGTGATAGCGGGTGGCATTGGCCGGGATATGTTGCGCGACTGTGTTGTTGCACTCGTCATGCCCGTCTAGACTTGGAACATAAAGTAGTCCTTTGATAGGGCCTTCCTTTGGAGCATTCTTGGTCGACAGCGTTTGGATATCTCCATCAACAACGAAGTGAAAGCTGGCACTACCCTGGGGTACGTCAGCATTCTGGGTATCCTTATCAATGGAAGAGGATCGAGGCTATCAAAAGGCATACATTGACCGACGATGTCGAATTGTTCGCCCTCCCAGGACCCGCAAAGAGTGCGGCAGCCGTCGTAAGTGATTCGGCTGCTGTAGTAGAGCGAGACATTAGCTGATAATGTAGCTGCAGAGTGCGGTGTCGTATTCCAACAATCTCAATTCGAGTTCCTGATGATCGAAACGTCTCGAGCAACACAAGGGGCCATACACATTGCTAAACACTTCCCCAGCTGATTGCAGGAAGTTCGTCAATCAGAATCTCATGGTCAGATTGCTTGCAGCGGTCAAGTGCCAGTTTGTCCGAGTGTTGTCTGTTTGATGATGTGAGGGTGGAACTAATAGTCCATCGATAGATGATACGTCAGGTTCAAGCCGGCGGAAGGGGTTCTGCTGATATCCGCCGCTATAATGTTTCAAAAGCCAACGGGAGAGAAATGAGAGACACAAAAGCGATTCTTGAACCTTTTTGTTGTTCTAGAATCCAGCCAGGTCGTTTCTCTCGTTCCGGAGTATGACGCTCTTATGAGTGGAGCACATTTGACGTTTGCGGACAAACGGCTGCCAGAGACGACGGTAGGATGCACCCAGAAGTAGTGAAAGCTTCTCGAAAGGGGTTTCTGCCTCGAAAATTCTGTGTTTAGCGGGGTGTAAGCAGGAAGATATCGCACATTCGTATCTCGAGAGATCGGAGCTGCAAGGCTAGAGGCCAAGCCGTCGATCTGTTTTTGGACCACACATCTTCTGCTGAGCGCTTCGGATGTAGCGAAATTAAGGTACAGCTGTGAATAACAATAATAAGAAGCGGAACGATTGGCTTGGAAATAATGTCATCTTTTTTGTAGTACATGACACGCTTTACAATAGGCAATAATTTAAGGAGCTTGGGGTTGGCCCAAAGAAAAAACTATAGCACTCCAGGATTCGAACCTGTAGCTCCTCTGGCCCCGTCAATTCGGCAAAGCTACCCATTAGGTAGTTACACCAAGCGGGCTGTTACTGTAGGACCCAGCCGTCCCACTTATACCGCTCACTGGCCAGTGAGAGTCTTAAACTGCCCGTGCTCTTCGCCTTGGCTACCACCCAAGCCCTTCAAGGGCAGAACAACATTGGAAGAGGAAGAGCGTCGAAGGTCGAGACGAATGTGCGTTGTCTTACAGGAAATTCTCTTCAAATATGGGATAGACTGCAGGGACGTACACTTTCTGGCTAGAAGTACGAAGTACATCTAGATTACGCTACTCCGTACTCAATGGAGCAATTGTTCTTATCTGACCCTTATCGTGCCGTCAGGTGATGTCACGTGAAAATTAGCTGACATCGCGCGCGACTCCACGATGTTTGGAGAACATGGGGAGTTGCAAGACATTTCCAGACAATAATGGGCCGATCAATTTAAACCCTTTGCTATTTCTGGGTTTTTTCGGCAACTGAGGGTATCAGATACTCGGCAGTCGCTCACCACCTCCAAAAACCACACCAGGCTAGTCCAGCGCATGAACAACATGGACGTTTGAGCCTTAACTCATCCCAGACGTCATCTTTCGATCCGTACCTCCTAGAACCTATATTTACGAATTACATCCTATAAAATGCCATCTGCGAGCAAAGGCAAAGGAAAAGGCCGCGATGTTCGACCGTCGCGGAGCCGCAACACCACTCCTAGCTCCGGTTTCAGCGCAGCCCCAACCGCAACCTCCGCACCCCTCTCCAGCTATCTCTACAACGATGCGTCCAAATTGATGATTCCTGTGACTATCCAATATGGGGAAATCTTAGAGCGCATGGGAGGCGTTGGCCCTATTCCGGACTCAAAGTCACTAGAGTTGTTGATTGAGCATCTGAAGTCCCTCGGTGAATTGGCAGAGGCGCGCGGAGATGCATGCAACGCCGGCATTAGGGAGCTGTCCCAGAAGCGCAAGGAAGTAGTGGATGAGCCCGAATATGACACCGGGGACCGCCCGAAGATGAAGCGAGAGGCGGATGATGATGAGGATGACAGTAAAGCATTCAAGGCAGGAAAATTGAAGAAGCGGAAGGAACGTGGGAGCAGTTCAAAGGAGGAACGGCCCTTGACCTATGGGGCACATGAAATTAGTCGTCAGGATGGTGCAGAGACAAAGGTGGAAGGAGGTGAGTTACTTCTCTCATTACCTCCACACAAATTGTTACCAGCATGAATACTGACCATTTAATATCAGCTGCCTCTCCGGCGTCCAAAAAATCCAAAAATGCCGCGTCCGAAGAAGCCTCTTCATTATCTCCACCATCATTGGCATCACCACGGCCGGCCGGCACCGATGCAGATGCAGGTTCGCCCGGGTCAGACGATAGCTCAGAGTCGCACCAACCTGAACCCGCTCCATCCGTACCTCAGATTCAGGTGTTCGGTCCTAATCCGCTTAAGTTCGATGATCCCACCATATATCATATCCGAGACGTTGAGCCAGGCATGACAGATGAGGAGAAGAAAGAGATATACAGCGTTAATGTGTTCCCTCCAAGCGACTTGCGCCATCTTATGGCTGGCATTCCACCGGACCGGGATTTTAGCAACTCCAAGCCTACCAATCAAGTGAACGCCAACACCTTTCTCCTCTACATTGACCCTTACGTCCGGCCCCTGATGGAGGAGGATATCGCTTTTCTGAAAGAAAAGGTTTGTTTCCTTGATAAGCCAAGCACTCAATGCTCACCAAAACCACAGGGCGACAGAGTTACACCTTTTATGATGCCGAAGCGCGGTAAAAAGCATTATACCGACGCTTGGGCTGAGGAGGATGGACTCATGAACCTCGACCAGCCCAACGGCGATAAGGAGCGTCTGCCCTTGAACCAGGGCCGCGGGAATATCGACCAAGTAACAGACGAGACAGTGGAAACAGACAAGGTCTCCGTCGGTCCGCTGGTCAGCCGTCTCTATTCCCTACTCCGCTACGAACATCGCGCGCCCGAGGAGGCAACCACAAACGGAACCACGAACGGAGACGTCTCACTGAACGGCTTGAACGGAGATTCAATGGACATCGACCATCCAACCGGCGATCCAGAATCCAAGCCGAAACCCTCTGCAACATTTTTCCGCGACGCAGACACCAACGGCTTCAAAGTACCCGCCGCAAAACTCGACCACGCGCAGCTAGACGAACGATTGAAAGCCGAACTCCGCCACGTTGGTTTCCTCAACCCAGACGATAATCCTGACTACGATGCGCATTACGATGACGACATCGCACAGCGCCTCCGCCTCCTCCAGAGCGAGCTCAAGAAACAAATGATCATCAACAGCGCGCGCAAGACACGACTTCTCGAAATCGCTCGCGAACGCATGGCTTTCCAGGAATACATGACCATTCACGACGATCTCGACTCGCAAGTCCAGCAAGCCTACCTCAAGCGCACGCGCACACTGGGGAAGAGCAAGAAGGGCTCGCAGGCGAAACACAGACCAGGCGGTGCAGGCGGTGGAAGCCACGTCGTCAGCGCCGCGGGTATCAGCCGCCCGGCTATCGGAGACGTTGCACGGACGCTCATGGACAGACGCAAGCGCTGGCGGGACTGCATCGGGCCGGTGTTCAAGGACTGCAAGACGACCGTACCTAGTGCTAACGAGAGCATCTTTACGCCATCACTTATGAGTGAGTATGAGAAGGCGGAACTTGATGGGTGGGAAGAGGAACAGGAGTAATCCTCTTCTCTTATTTTCTTCATTCTTTATTCTTACAGTGTATATGCATTTTCTCCGCAAAACCTGTTTCATACGGGTGGTTGAAAGGTGACGGAACCGGCGTCGTGAGGTAATCGGCCTGCTTGAGTGAATTTGTAGTTGGCGCAACATGGAGGACTTGTGTGATTTCAATCGGAGCTAACTAGGCGTTTGGAACATCCTTCCAGGTTTTGGATGCTGTATAATGGTATCAGAATATTCTTTGAGGAATTCTTATGCCTATAATAACTTACTATAACCACCTAAACCATGAAGCGAGCAAAGGCTGGGTATCAATACAAGAAATCCTCTAATATCAAAAAAAGACCACATCAACAACCTCAACGATGGATGATCAAAACCTCTCCCTGATAACGCTTCAACCTGCTCGTCAATTCCCTCTCGCTGATCTCCAGCTCAGTACATATCTGATCGAAGCAATGCATCCCATCCAAATACTTCGCCAAAACTCTATCATCAATGAACTCGTCTTCATCATCTTCATCATTAAACCCAGACCGGCTTCCGCTATGCACAGAGGCCCGGTCTCTAGCATCCTCGCTACGGTGATGGTGATGATGGCTGTGGTGCTGATGATGTGCGATGGGCGCGGGATCGTCGCCTGCACTTGAGGCGTAAGGGCTGTTTGCGCCGGTCCCAGGGCCCCGTGAGGAAGGTCCGCTATGTGTAGAGAGTTGATAGTGTGAGCGTGGCGTCGTGGCGCCTGATTTGAACTGCGGAGCTGGATTCCCCGTCGCAATCGCGTATTTGTGTACGCGATACAGGAAGCCCTTGATAATGCCGAACGTGATTAAGCGGCGGATATCAATGTGGGCGAGTTGGCGGGTGTGTTGTAGGTACCACTGTTTGACGCTTTGGCCTTGTTTCAGGCTCGCGTATAGTTCGACGATTCGGACACCATCGACTAACTCTTGGTTGGGCGAGGTAAGATTCGCTACAGGGCCTGCGGCGCTTCCGACTGAAGCTTTAAGTGCGCTGGGATTGGCTGGACTGGCTGTGGGACTAAGATTTTCGCTCGCCGTAGTCAATATGCTCTCCGTCCCAAGGCTGGGTGTCGGGTCTCCGGCAGGTGGCCATATATCGTCTTTACCGCGGCCAGGCGAGAAATTAGATGGTGTCGTGGGTGCCATGGATGATGCAAAAAGCGTGTTAACGTAGCGAGCGCATTCCTGCTGCATAGATTCGTCTGCCGCAATTGTAGAACTGAACAGAGCTGTGGGAGCGTATATAGCAGAAAAGGAGAATATATCGAGAAGGAAGAGACAGCCGTAGTATAGTAGGTGTCGAATCGCGCGGCATGTGAGGGAGAAGTCGGTATCGGCGAGGAGAGAAATGATGCGGATGCTGTTCACACCATTGATGTGAGGGACAATCTAGAAATTAAAGAATCAGTCGCTCAGTATCCACATATATAGTCCACAAATTTACTTTGGCATACACGCTGCATGGTCAGATCCCAGTTCTCATCGAGGAAAGCTTTGTATCGGACGGTAAATAGTGGCACTTGCCAGGCGCGAACGGGCGGAGGAGTAGGATAAACAGGGAATAGTTTGATGTTCAACGTATTCAATTCATCTGTATCAGAACAACCCGTCAGTCAAATATCCAATACCACGAGGTAATAGCCAGAAGACTTACCGATGGGAATCATGCACTCGCAATAGTTATTTAAATCCTCCATCAGCGTCTCGCACAAGCTGTATACCTTCCCCTCACCACTCTTGGAATAGTCCTTCGATAAAAACCCGCTTTGTTCCTCCAGTCCATGCATCAGATCTGCCAGCTTCTGAGCCACGCTCTTGTAGCTACTAAAATCCTCATCCTCCGCAAGGACCAAGCAGAAGTTGAAAATGAACTCATTGCGGTCGTATCGGGGCGACTTCATGCATATCGGATACCCCAGAATACGAAACCCGTTTGTGCACACTTGTATCAGGTTCCCACATAGCTCCTGGCGTGGAATCACAAAGAATGAGATGTCGGCGAAGGTTAGGAAGAGCGGTTGAGACGGAGCGGTGGTGGAGGGAACAATCGCTCCATCGGGGACCTGGTGAACGACCTTCGGGCCTTGTTTGCGTTAGTACGGACCAGGATATATAAACAATCATATGTCAAGCTAACGCACCTTCCTGGGTGTCGAATTTGCTGTAAAAGATGGCCTTGATCATGGTTGTTTAAAAGCAGGCCAGCATGAGTTCAGGAGGAAGAGACGCGGTCACACTGAGCTCCAGGCCATTATCCCGCGGAGATGAGGTTCGTCTTATCGATTCATTGTCAGTCATGTGCTCATCGTAGGTCCGAATAGCGTACAGCTGTAATCAACCCCTATGGGAGCTTGTTGAGACGGGAAGAGGTCGGGTCTTGGAGTTGGGGGAGCTTTTGGTGGGGAGGCTTGAACTTTGGAGCTTTGACCGTCTAACTCCGGTCCCCACCACGAACTAAACAGGACAGAAGAGAGAAGGGGTACAGGTCGTCAAAAAAAATTATAGATTAAAGGAGACTATCATATCGTATGCCTAAGAATCTGTCAAATGAATTATTCACAAATTGTCAGAATCCTGTACTCCCAACAGCCATGAAACCTGCATAGTCCAAACGCGCAATTAGTGTAGCAGCATGGAAAGCATCGGGGTATTGAACGAAGCCTACCAATATTGCCAGATGCCTAGGAAATCTATATGAATCGGAAAAGACCTTCAATCAGTGAATCAAGGAAGCCATTTCCCTTAAAAACGCAGTAAGAAAAGACTACCGCTCAAGCGCCGTAAATGCATCATTGGAAAGAAATGTCCGCAACAGGAACCAAGTAATCGATGCAACAGGAAAAGTCGCGTCAAGGCAGACCAAATAAAGAAACTCATTAGTCACATTATCGCGCAGCCCTGGCAGGCGATTGGGGCGAACGTCGAATCGCAGTGTTTGGTGAGAGCAAACTAGGGGGTGTCGGCAGGTTCAACGGCTCAGCGAAAGACACGGAATGTTGAATCGAAGCCCTGCTTGTACGATGCATCGAGGCCGGGATGTCGTACAGATAATTCAACGGCTGGCCTCTACGGATGGCGTTGAGCACATCCGTGTAACTCCCACGTTCCCCCGCTTCCTTGAGCCACTGTTCCCAATCCTCGTCCAAAGGTACATCAGCACCTCGTTCTCGTGCAGCCGTTGCGACGAGGAGACGATGGTTGAGCTCCACCCCGCAGCTTTCCATCTCGTCATCACTTGAGTCTTCGCCTTCATGTGTCGGCTCACACTCGATACCTCGATCGTCGATTATGCCGTCTTGAATCTCGACTTCCTCATAAGTCGCAGACCTGACTCGTGTTTCGTGAATGGGCCCCTGGCCGTCCTCAACATGGACTATGACGGAAGGGAGCGGAGCGGGAGATGCAGGTCGGATTGCATCAGCGGTTGTGTCGCGTACCTTCACACCCTCCTCTTTCTCATAACGCTGCCGTGCAGATTTCGTTCCTTCCCAGCGGCATAGAGAGCTTATTTCCTCCTCTGATAGACCAAGCTCGTCGAAAACTCGAAACAACTTATAATGCCACGGAAAACGGCTCAGCCTCATGCGATGCGGTCCGTAGGAATAATCCAAGCCGGGATACTGAGCTTCAACGCTGTCTAGTGACCCATAAAAGATAGATGTTTCGATGCGAACTTCAGGGACCAGATTGAGAGCGATATGGGCGGCAAAGGTTGCTGGGTCGCTAGTACGCTGACGGGGAAAAGATGCTCGATGTACGATTTGAGCCAGAGATGGTTTGTGCATCGTAAATGGTAGGTTGAAGATAATGTCAATATGAGGTGCTGAATGAGTTGTCCAGAAGCTCGAGTGAGAGAAGTCCAATAACTAACAATTTAGGGGGTGGACTCGGAGCAGTATCGCGGACTCGAAGGATAATTGATAGGCTGGAGCGATCGGTCGCTCCGCAGAGCCTTGATATAAAGCGGGGGGCCGAGCAATCCTCTGCTAAAATTAGGCAAGCCTAATGAGACCGTGTGAACTATGCAGAAAGAAAAAAAAGTAATAAGAGGGAGAAACAAAGGAATGCTGAGAAAGGAGGCGAGGCCGGGCAATCGCTGGTTCGTAACACTCCTGAGTCCTGATTCCGGGAGGGGGAGTTTGGGGCTTGGTTGGGGCCCTGGAGACCGTCGATCAATAGTTGGAAATTCAGAAACGATGGAGGCCGGGGCTTGTACTTTGTGCCACAAAAGTGGTTTGAGTTCTCGGCACAGCGGATTTTGTAACAGTAGCAGTATCAAGCAGCAAGATGATAACACAACCGGGGTAAAGAATAAGCCAGGTTCGTCATGAATTGGGGGTAAGCTTCCGGTGGTGATGATGCTCCGTCGTCGTAGTAGTTGCAGAACTCCGGTTATGTTCTGAGGCCCTTCTTCAGATAGATCCAGATCGTCTCAAACCAACAAGAAATATGGCGAATAAATCGGATGGGATACACCACCAGCTAGCTCTCAGTCGCCCCGGCTTCAGTTCAGGGACCGTCAGTAGGCAGTGTCAACACCAGCTTATCTAGAAAGTTGAAGACGAGAAAGGCGTGTCCATGGCGACGATACACAGGAGTAAAAATGTGGGCGGAGCAATTGATTGGATTTTGCAGTCAAACCAAGGAGACAAAGAGAAGAAGGTGAGCGGGCAAGCGAAAAGTCAAGCTTATAAGGCCGACTCTCTCAAGTCGGGTGACCACGCATACAAAATGACCAACACATCAGCGTACTTGCGTGGAGCACTGGAAGCTCACTGTAGATGAGTTAGCCACCTTAGATCTGCGACGACAGCTGAATACAGCGATGGTCGATTTGTCCATCTCTCCATCGGCCAAACCTATCCACTGCGGTGCGTTGGCAGCGGGTCTTTCGTCCACTCGTTTCGCGCAGGATACCTGCATGGCCACTTGGTCAACGATGGCCCAACTGTTGTTCGCCGCGCGCTATGCCGGGGCCCATGTAGGTACCTAGAGGAGGAAATGCGACGAGGTGTCTTGATAGGCTCTGCAGGTTTGGGCAGATGGAGGGTCTGGGCATGGCGAGAGGGAAAAAAAAGGCCGTAGTCTAGCCCACTTGTCAACGGGCGCTCCGACTTGTTGGTGTAGACGCACGGCATGCGCCAATCACTGGGAACTTTCGGTGTAGGGATCCGCTGCTCGGAGAAGTCATCGCTGCTGGTGCGATTGTGATTCGCCATCTGCGATTAAACTTGGACAATAAAGATTCATTACTGAATCATAACCAATACCCGATCTCGAGTCCTGAACTCGACCGAGAATGACGCTTTTGTTTGGTGCTGAAGAAACTCGAAGTTATATCGATGAATTGACGTCACGTGCAGTCTGCCTTCATCAGGACTTTACCTTCAGTCTTCACTTTTATTCTCAGAAACATCATCTCATCCAGGATGTTCAAAGACCAGGTTTCATGCGGCAATGACCTTCATTAAGTTTCAACTGCAGTGACATATAGGCCGTCAAGAATTCTCCATGTCGACTTTTAATGGGATCGTTGAAGGTACTAAATTAGCCAACACGGCAGACTTGAGCATTGACTAATACAATATGCAGAGTTCCCTTTAATTACTAGTATGGTTGCCTCGCAAAATAACGGTATGAAGATGCTAAGAATGTCGCTCTAGTCGACTATTTTCGAAAGAACCCTGAGCGACCTCCTCCCTTGGCCTGCTTTCTCAGTCATGCGCATAGTGACCATCTTCAAGGACTCGAGTCCTTTCGAGCTCCTTTCATTTACTGCTCAGCAGCTACTAGAGAGGTTTGTTCTGGATGCGTTCATATGGAGAAGACACTCTCATTTTTTCTGCAGCTGCTCCTACAAATCGAAAAGTACCCCCATAGAATGAATTTCAACAATGGTATTCTCGAATCACGGAGATTGCATTATAAGCACCTCTCAAAGCTCCTAGTAAGTTTACATCAGTCATGGAAGTATCAATACATTTACTGACCATGAAAGCGGCCGATACCATTGAACACTCCAACCGAAATTGATCTAACTCCACGGCTGTCTATTAGAGTCACTCTCCTAGACGCAAATCACTGTACCGGCGCTGTGATGTTCTTCATCGAAGGCGATGGCAAGGCAATCCTATATACCGGTGATATACGTGGTAAGTACTTTCGCCCTTGCCCAAGATCCCTGTGTTGATGGAAAGCAGCGGAGCCATGGTGGGTTGCTAGTCTTATCCGGCATCCAATTCTCATACCATATACTCTGGGCAACAAAAGACTGGACAAGATATACCTGGATACCACATTTGCCAATACATCTCACGCCTTTCATACGTTTCCCTCGAAAGCGGAAGGCTTAGCAGAGCTCCTTCGCAAGCTAGAATCATATCCTGAAGACACTATATTTTACTTTCGGGCGTGGACATTTGGCTATGAGGAAGTATGGAGAGCACTTTCTGCTACACTCAAGTCAAAGGCAAGTACAAGTTCTTAATGGACCTTTCCTGTACTTACATGTCTAGATCCATGTTGACCGATATCAAATCGGGTTGTATAGATCTGTCAATTCAGCCTGCAAAGAAGGGAGCGGCGCGGTAGAAGCACCGTCACTCTGCGGATTCGAACTCGGGAATAGAGTTGTACCTGGATGTCTAAGTGAGGATCTGCAATCCCGCATTCATAGCTGTGAACCGGGTGTACACTGCTCCACCGTATCCTCAAACCACACGGTGTATATAACTCCAATCGTGAACCGGACTAAGAGCGGGTCTGACATACCCGAGTTGGGAGCTGGTGGTGGCCTAGGAGATCTGTATCAGATCCACGAACTAGAACTCGGAGATCAGTCATCACTAGATCGCCTAGAGCAGCTTTGCACTGAGAAACTACACGATCCTCAAGCGCTTAATAAGGCGAGAGGAGCACTCTCCGAAGCGTTCAACTCAAGAAATAAAGCTCTCTCGCTAGACAGCTACGGGATGAAAGATGCTCATGAAATGCCTCTGGACGAGCTCATCAATGTCCTTAGCCGGGGTCGCCCGAGCGAGGAATCCATCACAGAGGGTACAACAGACTTTCAGGATAATTCGGCTAAATCTCCCCCAAGAACTATTGTATGTTCAAACCCACCCCTTTGCCACCGTATTTACCTAATGAGGAGATAGCGCTTCCCATACTCACGGCATTCATCCTACGCTGAGCTATGCGAGTTAATAGCCGCCTTCGAGCCCAAAGATATTTATCCTTGCACTGTGGACCCCTCGGAGTGGGACGAAGATATTTCTATGCAAGCTCTATTCGGCCATCTTTGCTCTGACAAGAAATTCGTTCATGATCAATACATGCGTGACCTAACAGCAAACGATAGAGGCGAACGACCCAGGAAGAGAGCTAGACGTGATCCTGAATCGCCAAACCTATTAACTCAGCAGTCAACTATTCCAACAGACGAAGACATTGATTCAAGAGCCTCACAAATTTTCGCCCCAATCATCGCCGAGGCCAATGGCGCACCAACTTTAGGGCCCGCTCACCCACTCGCATCAGAGCCGCCCTCATCGAGACCAATAGTAATCACCTCGTCCCCACTGTCATCTTCAAGAACATGCATCCCACCGACTGCAGAGCCAACTGAAGAGCTCAATGGCGTATCAGACAACGACTCCCTTCCCATACCTCAAGCAAGCCCAGCGACTGCTAGAGCCAGACGAATATCTGTCCGCCAAGCATGGGACTACCTTCGCACCGTTCAAGCCCCGCAAAATAGACCATATGATCTCGGATCTTTACCTTCATCATGGCCAACTGAAGAAGATCAATCTCAATTAGACGCAGTCACCGCTGACATACCGGCTCTCGAAGAAACAGCACTCTCCCATGCTTCCCAGGAAACAGCTATCATCGACCCTGATGAGAAGGATCGACAACCGCTTGCCACTCATGGAGAAAGCGCCCCTATCCCAACGGCTATACCAACATCAACCACGGCGAACCCAAACCCGGTGATATCCACAATCATGGAAACGGACACCGAGTCCGACACCGAGTTTGACCCAAACACTACAATTATGGATGCCCAACCAAAGCTAGACCTAGCAAGCTCTAGCCAGCAAAGCCACACCCTAACAATATCCACCTCCGCGTTCGCCTCTCAAAGCCAGAACCAGATCCCAACCCACCTTCTTGATCAGAACCAGGGAATCATGGACGAAGAAGAGTACATAAACGAGGATGTGTACGTGCCTTCGGAACCAGAAGAAGACAAAGACGAAGTAAAAGGAGAAGGCGAAAGGGGCGCCACTGGCAATCCCGGGCCCCCGCCACCTCCATCTCTTGTGCGGATAGAGTCCTCGCTTCGGCGAAGAGCAGCGTATTTAGCGGCGAGGGAAGACAGTTATGAGGCGTGGGCATCTGTGTCGCTTGTTTCAGCGGGGAATAATCATACGGAAGAGGAGATTGAGCTGTAATTTCACCGCATATTAACGGTTCTATTGATATACTGGCGTGCTCGTACTATCAGGAAGATACTCTTCCTTGTGCTATCACTCATCAAGCAGCAGACGATACCCCCACAAGAAAGACAAAGCTCAAGTAGATGACCATAACACATGAAATCGTATACATCCGTTAAAATATATACCTATCTCCCCACAACCTAACCCAATTAATAAACATAATAACCCTGCGTAAGCGGCAAGGTGTTCGCAGCCTCAGCCGTACAAAGCACGCCATCCGCCTCCACGCGATAACTCTCCGGATCAACCTTCATCTTCGGCATGGTGTCGTTGAACTTCATGTCGCCCTTCCCGATGTTGCGGCAGTTCTTGACGGCCTCGACGCGTTTCTTCAGCCCGTATTGCTGCACTGTGTTTGTGTCGAGCGAGATTTGCGAGACGAACATTACGGAGAGGGAGGGGACGTAGGCCTATTTTCCAGGGTGATTGTTAGTTGGGTGTGGGTGTGGGTGGATATTGAGTGGATGGGGTACGTACGCCGAACTGTTCGCGCATGATCACGGGTTGGATTGTTGGGATTGAGCCGTTGGGGTCACCCTAGAGGAGAAGGAGAAGGTGTTAGTTGGTAAGCCATGTTGAACGGGTGACTCATTGCAGGCTGTAGCAAGGAAGATCAAAGGAAAGGGAGCTTACCATCATAGAGGCAATAATCATTCCACTCTTCAAGATCTGCGACGGCTTCGTACCAAAGTAGCTAGGTGACCAGATAACCAGATCCGCGAGCTTGCCAACCTCAACACTTCCAATCAAGTGCGACATACCCTGCGCAATGGCCGGGTTGATAGTATACTTACTGATATAGCGTTTGACGCGGAAGTTATCTGCCCCCGTTCCCTCATCCTGCGGAAGTGTCCCGCGCTGCTCCTTGTTCTTGTGCGCGGTGTTCCATGTACGAAGGATGACTTCGCCGCAACGGCCCATAGCCTGGGAGTCGGAAGACATCATGCTGATGGCGCCAAGGTCGTGAAGCACGTCCTCTGCCGCGATGGTCTCGGCTCGGATGCGAGACTCGGCGAACGCCACGTCCTCGGGGATGTTCTTTGACAGGTGGTGACAGACCATTAGCATGTCGAGGTGCTCGTCGAGAGTATTCATTGTGAAGGGGCGGGTAGGGTTTGTGCTGCTGGGGAGGACGTTTGCGTGTTCGACGACGGAGATGATATCCGGGGCGTGGCCGCCCCCGGCTCCCTCGGTGTGGTAGGTGTGGATGGTGCGGTCCTTGAATGAGGCGATTGTCTGCTGGACGAAGCCGGATTCGTTGAGTGTATCTGTGTGGATCATGCATTGGACGTCGTACTTCTCGCACATGTCGAGACATGTATCGATGGCGGCGGGTGTTGAACCCCAATCTTCGTGAAGCTTCAGCCCGGCTGCGCCGGCGATGATCTGCTCCTCGATGCTTATGCCTTCGCTGTCATTTCCTTTCCCTGTGATACCGATGTTCATGGGGATTCCGTCACAGGCTTGGATCATCTGGCGCATATGGGTTGGTCCGGGTGTGCATGTTGTTGCGTTAGTGCCTGTTGACGGGCCAGTACCTCCTCCGAGGAATGTGGTGACGCCCGAGGCAATGGCTTCGTTAGCCTGTTGAGGGCAGATAAAGTGGATATGAGTGTCGAATCCTCCAGCTGTCACAATCTTGTTCTCTCCTGCAATCACATCCGTCGACGAGCCGATTACCATATTCGGATTGACGCCGTCCATAACATCGGGGTTTCCAGATTTGCCAATTCCCACGATTATCCCGTCCTTGATTCCAATGTCTGCCTTGTAGATACCACTCCAGTCGATGATGACGGCGTTTGTAATCACAGTGTCGAGACACTCCTTTGCTGACTTTCCCGACGCCTGTCCCATGCCTTCTCGAATACTCTTGCCGCCTCCGAATGAACACTCGTCTCCATAGTATGTATAGTCTTTTTCAATCTTGACCCACAGATTCGTAGCTCCCAATCGAATAAGATCGCCCGTTGTCGGACCAAACAGGCGAGCATATGCCTCCCGGTCTATCGTAAAAGGAGCAACGAGTGCTTCATCGGCAGTGGGTTCAGGAACGTGCGAGAATCCCTCGGCCTTCAGACGCTGGATAATCTCCTCCGCTCGAGTGAGATCAACTTTTCCAGTGGCAAGGAAATTGCCTCCTTTAATAACCTTGTGGCCTCCAATCTCAACCAGGGTAACAGTCTTCTTGTCGCCAGGTTCAAACCGAACGGATGTACCGGCAGGGATATCTAGTCGATACCCATACGCACGAATCCGGTCAAAGTGCAGCTGCGGGTTCGTCTCGATAAAATGATAATGTGAGCCAACCTGGATCGGTCTGTCGCCTTTGCTCGTGACTTTGAGCTTAATCCGCTTCCGTCCCTCGCTCAGCGTAATCCTCTCGTTCTTGACAGGGATCATCGCTCCCGGCACCTTCTCCGGTAGATACTCTTCAGGGTTGATGGGCGGGAATGTATTCGGTGGAGGTATAGGGAGGAAGCTCCCATAGAGAGCCTTTTCAAGGTCTCCATCATCTGAGCTGATGGGGTGGTGGACTGTGACTAGATAGCTACCCATAGTGAAAGTGCCCTCCACTTGAAGTTCTACCAAGGTGGACGGAACAGATGGCAGGACATGGCGACGCCCCAGCATTGTTTTGCCGATGGACATGAGGTCCGCCACGGAGTGTTGCCCATCGCGAATCAACTATGCATACTGTTAGATTTGGTATACTCTTTTGAGACGCATAGTGATTCGTACCTCATGCAAGTTTGATGAAATTAGTGCCTGGCTCCGTAATCAGCGATGTTCAGAGATTGAATTCTCAAACTATCCAATGTCTTCAAAGAGAAAGGCACACAACGTACCGCAGCTTCTGCATGGTTAAGTCGCACACCACGTGCAAGACGCCGCTGGGCTAAGAAACCTAACTGCGAGATGACGAGCTTATCAAGCTACGCACGACGAAATATAGAGTTAGCAAGAGGATACAGTCGAATAGAAATGTAACATATAACAACTTATAGAACCAGATTCCATGAACATACCTCCTTCGGAACGAGGTGCATCTTTTTGAGGGCTTGCCGCTAGAAACGGGCGTTTTTCTTTTTCGTTTCGCGTATCTCTTGGCCAGCAAGTCATAAACGCCCTAGAGGCGATCTGGAAACGATATTCGCCAATCAATGGTAGTGGGCGGGGAGTTCGTCAGCGGGAGAGGACGCTGTGTGGGATTTGGGAGGGGTTTCACACAGTTGTATCTTGATATGGAGAGCGTTCAAGGGCCACTCGTTCCTTGGACATCAATTTAGAGAAGAAAAGAAAAGGCGGATGCGGAGATGCCACCGGACTTCGGCGAAGTTGCAAAAACAGCAGCGTAAAAGAAATGCCCTAGCGGCAGTGGAAGGCCGGGGAAGTTCCTGTTCTATAGGTGGTGGTGGGGTTTGCGCATAGATAAGGTCTCGGGTGGGCTGATAAGGCACAATGCCGGCCTATGAAGACGAGCTGAAGAATTCATCCGCGTGACAAACATTTATTCACGGGTCTTAGTTATACTTCGGAGCATCCCCAGGACTTCATGAGTCGTGCATAGTATATACGATTGTTGACCTGGATACAAATTCAATATGAATATGAAAATACCTCCAACTCGCATTGCTAAACCACCCACCGCGCACCGAGGAGCCTTGCGGCTCGAGAATGCATACATACATACAAAAACCCATCAAAGGTCAAAGAAGAGCAGCGATGAAACGAAACAACTGGCGAATCCAACTTCCTAGTATCAACGACAGATAGCCTTCCACTTTTCCTCCTCCTAAGCTCACTGTAAGACGGGCATTTATGCATCACCACCGGCCTCGCTCTTGCGCTTCTTCTTGTTGCGCTTGGTCTCCGAAGCGGGAGGCTTGGGCGGCTCCTCCTTCTTACCACCTCGCTTCTTGACAGGGGAGGATGCCTCCTTGGATGGCTTGCCTTCGCTGCGGCGACGCTTGGGAGGCGGGGGAGTGGGCTCCTTGACTGGCTCGGGGGACTCCTCCTCCTCTTCTTCTTCCGACTCTTCCGACTCTTCATCCGACTGCTGCGCAGCCTCGACGTCTCCTTGGAGTTGGTCGGCAGACTTGTCATGGTCCTCATCATCATGATCGATAGATTTACCAGCCTTGTAAGCCGCCATCTGCTCCCTATACGTGGCGAGGTTGTCTGCGTACATCTTCTTCCAAATCTAGTCGCCGCGTAAGTGAGTGTTTTCAAAATGATTACCTCGAGAGACAAAAGCTTACCTCTTTCTGGCTGTCTGGCATCTCAGACCAGCGACGAGTGCCCTCGTCAGCGACCTCCTTGCGCGCCGCCTTGTCGCCCAGCTCCTTAGCGATTGTCTGCCGGTTGTGCTTCATGTACAAGAAGAACGGGGTCAGAGCACGCTTTGGGGCATTAGGGTCAGGCTTTGCGCGCTTGCGCTTCCTCTTGTCGTCGCCAGTTCCAGGAGCGGAGGCGATGGGGCCAAGAAGGCCACTCTCACGGAGACTAGCGGTGAGGTTGGTGAATGCGGCAAGGTCACCATTGGGATTATCTTGGCCAAGAACCGTGTTGGTGTGGTGGATGTATGCGCGCGACAATTCAAAGGCAGCAGCCTGCAGTTGCGCCAGGCCGGCAAGAACCTGTTGATATGTTAGTTCAAGTCTCTGTGGACGTATTCTGGGGTGCGAGTGGCTGAAACAAGGTGGTATATAGGCGCGACAAGGGTTGGTTGCGGCGGAATGATTGATTGCGCTTCAGCGGGAAAGTGAAGTCAACTTTACTCGACGCGAGCAACAAATAACAAGACCATCAGACGCGCAAGAGGTGGCTGAATTCTTAACACCCTGCGCGTCTCCGGTGGAACTGCAAGAGATGCTACGGTCGGAAGAGAACCGAAAAAAGCAAAGCGACAGGATAGACATGCTGTGTCGGGATTGAGGGCGAGGTGCGAAGCGATCTCGTTGTTTACAGAGACGCGCGCCGTGAAGCGCCCAAAGGAAATGAAGAGAAAAAGTGAAAACCTACACTGTCGCGAGTCTTGGTAAACTCCTCGATGTTGACGGTGACAGTCCCGTCCTTTTTAGAGTCGTCCCTCGGCATCTTGAAAAACTTCTGTGTAGATAACTGAACGGTAGGTTGTACACAGAATAGTGGTGAGTGTGATGGAAGAACTTCTTGGGCGCGAAAACCAAGCCCAAAACAAAAACCAACGGGGGCGGTTTCGGGGGGATGAGAGAACGAGAAGATTTTTCGCTCGCGGGGCTGGGCCAGAGGGGGCGTCCGCCCACTAAATACCTCACCTAGCTCAGAGCTGGGTCCCCGGCGCACCCTTGACTTACCGTGCTCGAATGCCCAAGAGCGGGCTCCAGTGTTTCGGGGGGCACACAGCACCCTCCATAAGCCTTGCTGCTGTCACTGCTGCTGTCGCCCACGCCCGGCTCCTTCGGCTGCCCCTTTGCCCTCTTGTTTCACGAGACCCTCGCTCAGCTGCTTCTGCGCACAAGAGCCGGCAACCATGGGCGCTAACTTGAGCGCTCGCAGCTTTGTTCCAGCAGTCCGCGTCCTGCGCCCTCATGACCACCTTTCCACTGGACTCGAAGCTCCAATCCATGGATGCATGTCTTTTTTTTTTTTTTAGCTCTACCTGGGGATTCTGAAATACTGCTCGAACTTTAAAACTCAGACACATAATACAAGCATCTAAATTATCTTCATTCCGATCTCCTAACCACAATTTCACATCTGTTTTTCTCTCTCAAAGAAAACATTCATGCAGAAAGTCCGTCCACCCCTCACTCAGTTGCCCACCTACGCCATCAGCAAGCCTGCAGCAGCCTGCCGCAGTGCGGGGGTTCTACACCCCCGACCGAAGCCCAGGATACCTAAAAACAATCTTGCTTGCGCTCGACGCAGCAACGAGAAAAGCGACTTCTCTTGAATAGATTCTCGTAGACCTGCTACTCGCGACTCAGACTCTAGTAGAATATTTGTAGGTAAATAGTGTGTTGCGTGATTCAGCAGCAGTCGCATTGCGACAGATCTGCGAAGCCTAGCCGCGCCACCCACAAGGCGCTGAGATCATGGCGAGGAGTCTGGACGCAACCCAGCAAGATTGGGGGAAGGAAGGAGTTCGAAGCCTAGCAGCTTATGAATTAAGCGACAGTTAAAGAAAGCTGATAGTGACTTTCTTGTAGTGTACGGTTCAGGAATCCTAAGTGCAGATGGCTGCTCGCAAGCAAAGAATGAATGGTTGACAACCCCTCAACGCTCCGCCCGCCGAGCTCCTTCTTAGCGCCGAGGGCTGGCCAGGTCGCCCATTGACACTCTCAGCTAGCTTGTTAAGAACGGCGCACTGCTAGAGTGTTTGGATATGGCGTACGGATAGGCTAGGCTCTAAGCTTCTCGGAGGATGTTATAATAATAGTATCTTGCCGTAATGAGGGAAGCGAATCGAATCCATAATATGTAGAGTAAAATACATAGTCTTTCGATCTATATTGCATAGAAGCACATAGAACTACTGAGCGGTCACTGACCACTTCTCGCGGGTATACAACCAAGTTGTAACAACAACCGTCGGGGTACAAAGCAGCCGCTAAGCTCACGAATGTGGAGAATAGGGTATCTAGGAAAGCTTTCTAGAACTTGTACACTTGGTCCTTGCTGTATCCCAACTCGCTCAGGATACCGGTGAGCTCGCCCTGGTCCTTGGGGCTCACCTTGGGTCCGCTAATGGCCTTGTACATGCCGGGAGGTCCGCAAACAAAGATCTTGATGTTCTCCTCCTTGGGCTCGGGAAGGACGGTCTTAAGGAGCTCCTTGTTGATGTAGCCCTTGCCGCCGGCCCAGCCCTCGGGTGGGTTGTCAAGGACGTAGAAAGCTCTGAATCGCTGAGGGTAGGTGTTCTCAAGGTCCTCAAACTCTCTCTTCAGCAGAATATCCTCCTCCTTGACGTTTCCAAAGACGAGAGTAACCTTGGTCTTATCTTCAGGGTTCTTGAAGATCTCACGAGCCAGCTGGTACATGGGGGTGATTCCGGTTCCACCAGCAATCAGGGTGATGTGCTTGTGCTTGTTAGCTTCCCAAGGGTACTTAGGAAGGGGCCCCTTGAAGTGCAGGCGCTGGTCGACGTTCATGTTGTGAATGTGCTCGGACATGGGTCCGTTGGGGTAGCGCTTGACGACAAGCTCGAGGTATCCGGGTTGGTCTGTGATTTATGAGCTACTGTAGATCAGGAGACCAACGGAATCAAGCTTGGAGCATACCCTCATCGCTAGTGGGAGTGTAGGGACGAATGATTGGCTTCTCGCCATCAGGAGGAGAGTACTTGGTCAAAAGAGCAGCTGGCAACTTTGTGAGTTGACTAGACGACGACAAACATGTCTGAATAACTCACAAGCGACGTGCAGACCGGAGACAGCCTCCTTGTCAGGGAATTCGAAGCGCAGTCTCTTGGTGTTGTGGCTCAGAATCTCAATGTTGGAGAGCTTGAGGTCAACCCATCCCTGGTCCCCGCCGGTGAAAACCTTGGGACGGTCCTTAGGGGCCTCTGCAACAGGGGTGGCAGCACCAGTGTTATAGCGGTACAGTCCCGCACCAACACCCGCTAGACCGACGGCGATGTATACGGGAGCAAGGGACTTGCCCTTGGGGGCTTCGGAGGAGTACTGGCGGGCGCTCTGAAAGTTCCGATTAGTTGATGAGCCCGGAAAATCGATCAAGCAACTGGACACGCTGCGAGCAAGCACTTACCTGCCTCAGGGGCTGCGCGCAGCGAAAAGCATAGCGAGAGAACATTTTCGCTGGAATGACAATACCAAATGCTCAATTGGAGGAATATGGTGTGAATGTTTTCGCGAGGAACTTGGAGGTTGACTCTCGGGTTAAAGTGGAGGAGAGCTCGAGTTATTCCCGGATCCGAAAACGCCGACTCTCCGTGACGTAACTCGGTCCCCTGGCAGGCGATTATCAATCAATCACCTCATCGGTGCAATTCAGGTCTTGGCTTTTGTCAAGATCGGTAGCTTTGCGTTCTACGGTATACATAGTCTCGGGTTGGTCTTTGATGGTCTGGGGTTAAGTTTCGCGGGTTGTTTCAGTGTAGCCGCGGGAAACCGATGATATACACCCAATAGGCCTTCCCGAGGCAATAAGCATTTATAACTAGGAAGACGGGGACGTCGCTTCTGTAGAGCTCGGGCGCCTGCATCTGTTAAGCATTTTGTGGTCGATTTTGGATGTGTAGCAAGTATCAATCGTGTTGAAGGGCGATGTATGCCATTGAACATGGGTACAAAGACGTAGACACACGGTAGCTTTCGGTCCCTCGCACTTGTACCAGCGCTACGGAAGTATGTTGCGAATGTCCGGTGACAACAAAAAAAAAATGAACCCCATGATTTTTTGGAATCTAACTTGAAAGGTCGCTGCAGAGGACTAGAGACATAAAACCATCCTTCCCTTTATACGGGCTGTAGATCCGCGGTTGTTACCGTGTGACCTGTGTCCTTCGTGCATGCCATAGCCATAACATAGTCATTCATCCACACACTCCATTCCCATAACCCAAAAGCTCACATTTACGCGAAAGTGGAAGGACGAGAGTAGGCGAAGACCTTCTGCTGGTTGGACTTGGCGGAGCGGTGAGGCAGAGGGAACTTGAGGTTCTTGGAGAGGAGCTGCTTGATGTAGGGGCGGCGGATGGAGTCGGTCTTCTCAATCTCAACAACCTTGAGGATCTGCACCAGATTGTTAGATATTTCCCTGCGATGAAACCAATGAGCGTAAACGTACGTGGATGGAGCCGAAGCGGGCACGGTGACGGGCAGCCATGTCCTGGTAGAGAGACTCGACGGCATCGGTCCGGCTCATCTCACGGAACTCCTTGTACATGTTGTGGGTGCCGGAGCGAGAGTCATAACGGAGCCAGATACCGAAGGTCTTGACCTTGAGGGGACGCTTCTCGCTGATCTGATGAAATTGTCAATCCCCAAGTTCGTCTCGATATCTTCTCCAGTATGAACATACCACGTTGAGGCTGACGATCTCACCGTTGGCCTTTTTGACCTTGCGGAGCTGGGTCAGGAAGTACCAGAATCGCGACTTGGCGACGACCGTGTTGGGCGCAAAGATGCGCATACGGTACAGCTTAGGGGTGGGGTTGGCCTCGGTGGGCAGATGACGCCCGATGACCTGGTACTCAGTGAGACGCCCTATTGCAAACCGAGTCAGTCGTTTCCTCCAGAAATCCAATAAATCCCAATGAGCCAGCAGCGGTTGGCGACAATTTCCAGAATGCGAAGCGAAATGTCAGACGGCGAACGGCTAGTGTCGAAAAACGTTCCAAGTCGGGCGGCCAGAGTCCTTCAAACATAATTCCATCTCAGCGAACTATTTTCCCCTTGGTCCTTCATCATCGTCTTCATCGATCTCATAAATCTCAATTCAGGCATGGCGCAAAGTGTTGTATCGTCGTAAACAAGTCGCTCAACGTTCGTGGAAATTTGCCGGCTCAAACTGGGAATACGGGCACAGAGAAAGTTGGAACTCACCCATCTAGAAAGAATTGATAGTCAGTAATTAATTCGTCGGTCGATATCGGAAGTTCAATAAGGGGGTGCTCACTTTTATTGACGCTGTGTCGATTAGTTTGTCGAGATAGGTGTGCCGGGTTGTCTCGTCGTGAAAATCAAATGATTTGTGAAACTGGGGAGGTTAGGGCTGCCGCCCTTTGTTTAGCGATTAAAAGGCTTGGCGGCCTTGCTGGGCCCCAGTCGGACAGAGCACAGCCACATATGTGGCTTGGTAGGCTCCGGACTGCCGCCCCACTTCGCGATTGCCAGTGTCTAGGCAGTTGGTAGTGGGTTGACAACTCCGAACTGAGGGGAACCCATTGAGGAGCACAAGGTCGCCAGGCGCGCTAATGCTCTACACTGCCACTACTTATTTAGTAGAGCGATACATTACGGACATGATTTCGATCCTCGAAGACCTTGCACAGGGGCAGAGGGAACTCTCTGGCCCTCTTGTCGCAGCTGCCCTCACCCCCGTCGATACGTCAGAAGACCCCAACCGATTGCGATCGTTCTACAATTTCTCAAATGCCGCGCAAATATCCACCAGCCTAAGACATTACCTTACTCAGACCTGTCGCCTGAAGATACCAAAACAGGAGCTCAACGCTTGGATAGACCTCTTCTCCGCTTACTGGAAGGTCGTCGGGGAGCTCCTCAAGTTCGGGGAGTCTTCAACACGCGCAAGCTGGGTGCAGGTGTTTGACAATTGGAGGGACTTGGCAAACGTGCTCATCAGAGCTTATACAAATTTCGGATTTGAGAACTGGACTATATCCTGCTTGTACGTCGTCGGAAAGTACCTCCGGTTGTTCGCTTCAAAGGCGGATGCGGAGACGTCGGCTCAGAGCTCGGACGCTTTTTACCAGGAAGATGCTGCTACAGACTTTGGCAAGAATGCCAAAACCGAGGAGGCCGCACGGGTGCTGAATCGGATGTTCACCTTGTGTCTCAACGACAGGTGAGTGCTGAATGCGAGCCCCTACGCATTCTTCACCATTGACAGGCTGTGGTAGGGCTCCGCTAGAGGCGTCGCGAAAGTGGGGGGTTTACTACATGACGAATCTTCTGTTCAAAACATACTTCCAGGTACGGCAAGCTGCTATATCTACAGGCGGTCAACTTACGGATAGATAGATCAATGCCGTTGGGCTGTCCAAGAATCTCCTGCGTGCGCTCAGCGCCCAAGCGAAAGAGCTTCCAGATCTGGAGGACTTTCCCAAGTCGCATATAGTGACTTTCAAGTACTTCGTGGGGGTTATATACTTCCTCGATGAGAACTATGGCGAGGTAGGGAGTCATCTACAAACCGTGCAACAAAAAAATGCTAAAGCTATCAAGGCAGAGGAACATCTTGCATATGCGTGGAAACTCTGCCATAGAAATGCCACCAAGAACAAACAGTTTGTGCTAACTTTTTCTTTCCTAACGGAGCTTTCATTGCTGACTTTACCCGAAGGTTGATCTTGACGTACCTCGTACCCTGCCACCTCGTCAACACTCATACCCTCCCAAGCAAAAAGCTCCTATCTCATTCTCCCCGTCTTGAAACGCTATTCCGCTCATTATGCGACTGTATCCGAAAGGGAGATCTTCACGGTTTCGATACCGCCATGACGGCCGGCGAAGAAGAATTCGTCAAAAGACGCATCTATTTGCCACTAGAGCGAGGGCGCGATATCGCTCTCCGCAATTTGTTCCGAAAAGTCTTCGTCGCTGGCGGATTTGAAGAATCAAAGGATGGACAACCTCCAATCCGGCGGACAAGAATTCCAGTCGCCGAGTTCGCAGCAGCTTTGCGCATAGGGACACACGCGGACTCGAGAACACGGATTGATATCGATGAGGTCGAATGCCTGTTATCGAATCTCATCTACAAGGTGGGTCTAGGTAAATCCATGAGCCAACGTTGACAGTGACTGATATATTCTAGGGTCTCATGAAGGGCTATATTGCTCGCGAGCGAGGCATGGTTGTCCTAAGTAAAGGTGGTACTGCCTTCCCCGGAACAGGTGTCTAGTCACCTATGTCTCTGTCTGTGGCACATCTTCAAAAAACAGGTGCAGTCAGACTGTTCACCTACATTTGATGGGTGTCAGACATTGTCGAACAAGAGGCTCGGTGGCGGTAGTTGAAACAGCGACTTGACGTTAACGCATCGCTAATCCAACGTCAACAACCACCGCGAGCGGTTATAGCTGTTGGATTTCTCTAGGCAAGCAACAGCGCTACGACCAACTATGAACATCGATCAAGCACATCCAAGCATAGATCTAAATGCGTTACTCCTGCATACTCTCAAGAACCGCAAGTGGCCACTACCCAGCAGGGGCAGCATACAATTCGTTACCACGATAAGAGCCCCACGGATCCCATTTCCATAGCCGCGGGATTCCGAGCCCAATTAGCATCTCGTTATGAAATAACAGCATTCAAATAAAGCAATCATATTATCATTCATAGAACTAGACTACCGAGAACCTCCATTTTGGACCACATAGGTTGGATATAGTACAGTAGAGGAATAAAGCACAAGGACATAGAACGCGAAACCCAAAAATAGTCAATGTATAACGCCAAAACAAACGCTAACCGAGATCAAAAGAGAACACACTGAGGTCAAGTGGGTATGCGTACCGTGTAAGTGGTGAGCGGAACCATGAAGCGGGTGTCCTCGCTTCCAACAGCGACACCCGCATTATTCATATACAGGTCCACCTACTCAGCAAGCGGAGGCATGGTATTCTCCGCCACGAGGTCATCCTATAACATCAAGTGTAGCGGTTAGCATTGATCCCAGAGCTGCATGCGTGCAAAAGTCACAAGTGGGACAAACCATATGATTGCACATCGCAACAAAGAGATCAAAGAACAGCTTCCCTCCCTTTTCCATCTCCATTTGCATTGTGCCGCTCCGCTTGAACGTTGATCTGCTCCGAATGATCAGGGCGAGATAGTGGGCTCGGAGCTTGGATTCGTGATCTGGCGTGTTGGCGTAGGCGTAGCGGGCGCTCGCAAGGATGGTGCTGCATTGAATACCGGTGTGGAGGCCCTGTTTTACTAACGAGAGGCGCTTTAGATGCTCGAGGCCGTATTTGTTTGCGGCGCAGCTGGTGGGGGGTTGTGTTAGTATGTACGATCTGGCGATGGTTGGGGATAAGAATAGGGTGAATGAACGGGTATAGCACGTACTAGACGGCAGTGTCTTTCAGGATCTCTGCGCCGGCAGATTGAGAGAAGAGGGTAGCTCCGTCGCTTTGCTCGTGTTTCGTCGCAGTGGGTTCTAGCTCCCAGGTCTCGCGGCGCTCGTTGTGGATGAGTCGAGGGTAGTAGTCACCCCTGTATAGATACTCGAGGATGCATGAGAAGATCTCGGGCTGTTCTTCAGGAAGGGATATTCGACGGCAATTTAGAGGATCAAGGTTCTGAGCTCGAGAGCATGCAGTTGCGAAAAATGGCGAGGCACAGAGGACTTCTCTGTGGGCAGCGAAAAGTCGTTTGTCGGGGCCGACGCTGATTGTGATCACGGAGGAGGAGAGGGAGCTGTCAGAGAAGGTTGTGTTAGCTTTGACGCATTCTAAAATGGTCAATTAGATATGTCGAGGGCCTCTTACCTGCCATCAGGCGGACTATCTGGCACCTGGCGCCGTTCAAGGCGCCTGGACACTGCCGAGGCGTCGCGAGCAAATCGCTTGGACCGGGAGGTAGCCTTCGAGGTTCCGTATCTCGAAGAAAAGCTATCGGAGTGGGATTGAGGGTTTCGCCTGGTCGCAAGCATCGTTAGATTGATTTGGCGCTGTTTTGAGGAACTGTTGAATGTATAGAGGCCGAGGGGAGGGAATATTCTTGGGGAAGGAGGGATTTCAGGGGGGATTTAAACCAAGGAGAAGAAGGAAGCTGGTAAAACGATAGCCATCCCTGTTCCTTGTTGGTGGAGGTGTGGAGAGGTATCTCCAGCGTATAAATGACATCCTCGTCGGGTACATACAGGTAAGAATGGTGGGCAGCATACAGATTGGTCAGATATGGCGGGATCAAGGAAGGTAAGGCTCAATTTTCGAATGTTTGCTCCTCCATGGCAGCGAGTCAGAGATTGACGGTGATTCTGCATGTTTCCTATTCGATGAACCCTGGGCATTTAATGGTGGTGAGGGCGAGAGCCTTGCTCAGACGCGTAAGAACTGGTATTGGACGCGTAAAGTGGTTTTCCCATCGCCAAATGATCGCGCTATCACGGGACTTAGATTAGCCACTGAGGACTCATCAAGGGTGCCTGAGTGGGTCATTTGGACTCGTCGCAAATTAAGTTTCGATGCATCCAGAAACTCATCGAGCTACGGTGTAGGCTCTTTGTTCGACGTGGGCTTGTGATGCGTCATTCGGAGGCTAATGCTGAGGGTTTCTTTGTTCCTTAAGGCGTCTTCCCGAAGGGCAGGAGGGGAAAATGGGATCTGTCCTCGTGCCTGCTCGAAGGCGCAAACATGGGACGAGATGAATCAGTCCGAGCACAGATTCTCGCGCGAGATGTGAGAGACTGGGAGTGTTTGTGCAAATTACTATATGTGCTAAGAATACAAGTCCAGATCCTATCCAGCCCAGAATGCGCCGCTTCCAGAACGCCCATTGCTCCGTTAGTAATTCGAACAGCCACGTCCTTTGCATCGCTGTTCCAGTATCAAATGAGCATGTCCGGTTGCCGCAGAAGAGCCCAGCTCCTTCACGCGACCACCTTTCTAGACCATACTTCGTAACTAAAGGAACACTTTCTTTGCCTCTCGAGGGTGACTCTCATTAGGGCAATAAGGGCACTTGAATTTGGTGCCTTTGCAAAGCCGCTTTAGCGACTCCTCAGCAATCACATGCCCGCACGGCATCATCATAGGCGGATTTGCGTCCGTGGTCTGTTCTTTAGAGACCGGGCACACGAAAATAGAGTGAAAGAGGTATGACGGCGGGAGAGGAATCTCGACCTAATTGCCAGGTTAGTGTCGGATCCCGTCATGGGAAAAGTCGGTCAAACTTACAGGCAGTTCATGTTCTGTCGTCCACTCTGTACGTTTAGCCTTCATGATAGTTTGCAGCTTCAATAATGTCGGCAAAGCAATTGCGCCTGCGGTCGCAGCAATGTACAGCGGCGAATCAGGGGATAGCCCGAGCAGTGCGCAGAACTCTCGCGTAAAAGAGTGTGACACATCTGTCCAGGCAGATGGGTTGTTGAATATGTTCCTGTAGGGAGAGTCCTGAAGATTTGGACTAAAGGCCATAGCTCCCATCAACTGCTCAATTTCTCGCATATATCTGGGCAAAAACGATTGGAATTCGCGCCTGGCGTACTGAAGAGCAGCATGACGTCCTTCAGGACTCGGGCCATGTTGTTCGTGACCGCCATGAAACAGCCAAACGAACTGCAATCTGCACAACTCGAATTCAAGATTGCTCCCTCTTGCTTCCAGCGCCATCCGATTCTCTTCCTTTCGTGACCACTCTATAGCCGGGAGCAGATTGTTGTTCTCCTTCAGCTCGTGGAGTATACGATACATGTTGTGGAATTGATCACGGACTTGGCTTGAGGGAACACCATCGATGTCCAGCAGTGCGGCGGCCTCATTCATAGTATCCGCATCCATTTCCTGGTGCTTCTCTTGCGCCTTCTTCTCGGCTATCTCGGAGAGAAAGGCAGATGCAACGGAGAACTGCCCTTCGCGGAGCAGATGCATTGCGATTGCCCGGTTAATGAGGTTTTCTTGCGAGGATAGGACATCGTGTTCGGAACTCGGCAACGGTCTATCTTTGAAAAGCTGAAAACTGTGAGCCTCGGAGCGTTTCACGGAGTGCAGATTTGGAGCATGCCACCTTATCAAGGGACTTTGAGTACTTATTAAGACCACTGTGAGTCTCCTTGAGGTTATCGTTGATGGCATCAAAGGATGACTTGATCGGATTTTGGAGCTTGGCTAGCGATACGGATGCTTGACTCGGATCTAGCAAAGCGCTCATAGTCAATAATAGAACGGCGGAATGAGCCATGCTTTAACGAATGACCAGAGGGGAATACCTGGTCACTTACCCGAGGCGATCTTATCGCGAGCGGACTGGAGTAAATCAATTGCATCCTGCACGCTCTTAATGCTCTGAGATGATTTCAGTCTCTTTGAGAGACGCTCGTGTTCTTTCTGAACAAGGTCCATGGCGTCGAAGTTGGCGATCAGCTATCGGGGCGGAGCTCAGAACAGGAGCGGTCCGACAGTTACCGCTCATTCGCAACTAACAGAGCAATAGCCATATGGAAGTGTTGAGTGAGTCGTCAGTATAGCATATGTAGACACTATAGAGGGTATAAAATAAACTTCAAACAGATCTCGCTCCAGGCGAAGGTCATAAGTTCAAAGCAGATGAGGAGACAGATCCAAGTTGATCGGGTGCTTCTCCGGATATTACGACATGAGATCATCACGTGTTATGGCAATTATCTACCCCTCGTTGGGAACATTGAAGTCTTTTTTTAGCCGAACATGATTAACCTTAGGGAACATACTTCGGATCATATGCAGCTTAATTATAGGATGAGATGAACCTTGAAGCAGTACCTTTATCCCGCTTACGACGAATTGACTGCATCTTCGTATACTACTTTCTCGACCTTAGAGTAGTACGGACTACCTACCTCATCGTCATCTTGGCGGTCTTGGGCGCATACCTACTCCGCACTGCCCAACCTCCTCACGCGCCGAGCCTGAACTTCCAAAGCCGTTGCTTCTGGTAGATTTTCCAGAGTTTTTGGCTTCGACTATTTCCGTCATTTCATCACCGCCGTGACTGACTTTCAGGTGAAGGTGTCACCAGGTCCGTTGAGTGCCTTCGGCATCGGGAGCCAATCACAGTCACTCGTCGCTCTCGCTTACGCTAGCGCGAAAAGCAAGTCTTGGCACTTCTATATAATTCTGGGACGCCCGCCCAACTTTTAGAATCTTTTTTTCTTTTCTTTTCCATCCTGGTGCACGGGTTTTACACGTATCAGTGAGGAGACATCCGAGATCGTGTTTTTGCTAGTTGAAAACTACCTAGTTGACTGCTCTACTTGGCCTTCGGGTCGGGTAGGAATTTTTGAACAAAGAAGCTGCCCTGACTTCATTTTGAAGCCAGTCCTCGACGAGTCTTATCGTCGCGTTGATCTTCTTTTCACTGCTTTGCTTCCCTAGCTTGGAAGCATGTAGAGAAGGGATTTTCCGACGCTCACATGTAGAGTAATATTAGTTGTTGCAAGATAGGGTTGATAGCTCTGGTTGACGAGGAAGCTCAAGGAGCGTGATGTTTGTTCTTTGTCAGGATTATTAGCGACTGGCTGCTGTCGGCAAACCCGGTCTCACCCTGTCATCTACTTGTGCCTAGGAATTCTGAGGACGATGGTGCCTACCGAACGATATGCGTTGCTGTTGCTGTAGCCGACTCTGGCGGGTTGCTTTCTTTTCAAGCTTGTTCGCTTGTTTCGCAAGCGATGTGGTCGGCCACGTCTTGACTCTTGAGACACTGTTTCTCAAAACAGTGGCGGTGCGAGGTCCAAATTATTAGAGTAGATTTGAGTTGTGGCTTTGTCCCACTAGGCAGCCGCTTTCCATGCGGCATTGCGGGATGATAGCCGTGCTTACGGAGGGAGTGGCGCAACAGGTTTTAGAAATATCAAGGTCAGCATGAACTGAGTGGGAAGTCGTCTCAGACGTAGGATCAATAGACTATCGCTTATTAGAGTTCTGCACGCTGTCGAGTGACGACTGGGAAGGAGTAAAGGTGCATTCGTGTTGCGGCTTACACACCGCTTCCAGATGTACCTGAGTTTCTCCCTTGTGACGTCGTTCGGCATATAAATTCCCCCATTCGCTCTCCTCCCCCCAAATCGCCGTCGAAATGATATGAAAGTCCCGGGGGTCCGCCACTTATATGCGCTATTAAAGGCTGAGGGATTTCTCGGTCTTGGATATGTCAGGGTTTCTTTCCATCTCGTGGATCGTTCTGGGTGGTCAGGGAGGTTTGGAGCTATTCTAAGGCAAGCCGCTGGTACTTCGGAGAACATCTCTTTGTCTAATCCTCGATTTCGTGCTTAGGATGATTGCTGGCTTGACTACATGTCCGTGCAGTAGAACGTGTACGGTCGCCCACCATGTCATCAATAGCACCGCCTATCGGCGCACAGGCCGCATCTTCCACACCACATCGCGAAACCAAAAGAGCCTCGGCCAATTCTTTGGAAAGTTCACTTCCCAAGTCTCACGGGCTTGAGGTGCCAACACTACGTCCCGGACATCGACGAATCGTTTTCACAGATCCGGTTGCACTTCGGTACCTTGAGGAAGACCCATCCACTGTTGTGCTCCATCGCCGCTTGACTTTGGAGGGGTACGAGATATACATTGTTGAACAATGGGCGTGTTCAAGAATTCACCCCACATTCATCATTACAACATACACGGGGGACACGTCCCATAAGGTGATTGTTGGAGTGCTAGGAGTTCCTACCAACGAAACGGCATGGTCTCCTCGCTTGAGACTTTACTTCAACGCAGTCAAGAGATGCCAGCTGCGAGAGAAAGAGACGCCATTGGGCACAGTCATGGTGACTGACCTCAACTCATTTCCGTCAGGCCTCACGGTTATACCCGTACCCAATGGCGATGTGCTACGACACAGGGAGGATTTCATAGTCAACGAGAATTTGAAGCGGCTAGGTTGCGCTGGGCGCGCTGGTTTGAAGCTTCAGGCCCCTTCGGCTGCCACGGTGGCCAAGTTTTACCAGCTTTACAGGACGAGCGAAAGGATCCCTCTCTACAGCGCTGTGGTGGAACTTGTCAAGCAGTGTCAAATTGCGCTAATGATGTTTGGTAACCTCGCGCCGGAGTACGTTGACGGGCTGCTCTGCGACGTCACTGAAGCAGCTGTAGGGGATTGGTGGACAGATATCGGGATGGACCTGTACAACATTGAACCTAGTGATGGAAGGCTTGGGCCCACCACGGTAGCAGCATTGCTAGGCACCCTTATGGGAGCTCGCAACCGGCTTCACGCGTCTGGCGCTCCTGTCAGCAAAGACGCATTCGACATATCGAATCTGAAACGCGGAATTGGAGACTTTCAAAAGTCTCAAAAAATGAAGCGCACCCGGCGGCTGGACCGTCACACTCTGGATAGACTACATCGAGCCACTGCAAAAGCGGCGAACGCAGAGGGTTGGACAGATGCTGTCAAATCTACAGTGGCCGAACTCAGCGGACATGGTGGGGAGATGGTCATGGGTATGGTTCGCGGGAGTCAGAAAGGTGGAATTGCCGACATCGAAACCATTGATATTGAGAACCTTGCTCAGCTAGTGACTGGCGAACGAGCCAAATGGCTTTGGCGAGGCAAACCGCGCAAGAGCGCCGTGGAAGCTAGTGGCCCACCAGCTTCTGACATGATGTTCACTACAGATGAGCAAGGTGGCTACGTGTGGACTAGCCGGAAGAGACATTCGCATGAGGACCTCGGCATGGACCCGTCTTTCCAGAGGTCAGATCGTTCGTGGAAACAGTCAGAAGTACCTGGTTCGCCAGAGGACAAAGACCAGAATCTGCCCAGAATGGTCATCAAAGGCGTCAGCGACAGGGTCTCAGATGCTCGAATCGGATTCGGCAAATTCAAGGACGCTGTCGGGATACCGGGTCGTCGATCGAATGCCCAGAAGCTAGCAAAAGATGGTGGAGAGTTTGGCGGTGATGCTGCTCAACTTGCTTCCGTGGAGAGTGATACAGAAATCAATCCGTTGAAGAAGGTTACCGTTCCACCTGGGCTTGGAGGTGTTCCTCCAGCGGAGGCACCACTTTTGGACGATCCCGACCAGACAGAACCACCCCCTGAATCTACCTTACATTCGACTGAACAGATACCTCCAGAGATTACAGTGGAGCCTGCTCCCTCCAACGATGACACAGACACATCACGCAAAGCCTCCATAGCCAAGACAGATGACGAGTTGCAAGACATGGTTCGGTTCAAAACACAATCGACAGATCTATCGGCTACATCAGGCGATCGGGATAGCACACCAACACCAGCATTATGCGCCATGGCGCTACGAAGGCCTCATAGCTGCGACGAATTACAGTCTGACAATGGTTCCAGGCGAGGAGACGAGTATTGGCCTCGGCATTTGTCTTTCAGTACGGTTGAGGAAGTTGTCCTAGACATACAAAGGCTAGGGGACGACGCGATTCTCGAGAAGCCCGATGCCACTCTAGAAGAAGCTATAGTCCACGAGGACGTACTTGCATCTGACGCCCGCATTTCTGGGGCTCGAATTCGTGATCTGGAAATGCATACTGTCCCGTGGGTAGAGGATCAAGTGTCCTCTGTTGACAGACTCAACCGAACACTATACGAGACCCATGAGAAGCTCAACTCAAGTTACCTGGAACGGTTTGAGATGTACCAGCGTTCCAGGGAGCAATCTAGTGACGTGCTCGCTGGAGAACACTCTGGACTCACAGAACAAATGAAACGAGTAGAGATGCTCGGCGCAAAGCTCGACTACGAATTGCACGCTCTAGAGTCCAAAGTCGAGGATGTTGAGGCCGGACTCGGCGAATTCGAACGCCATGTTGACGATATTGAGCTGAGAATCAAAGCCCTAGTACGGGGAGAAGAAGAGCGATCGAATTGCTCATGGTGGTCCTGGTTAAGCCGGCTAGGCGGCTAGTCGAGTTATCTGTTATGACGTGGAGCACGACACTCTGTATATGTGTTAATTCTAGTGTACATAATCCTCTAATAGATCTGCGCGCCTATCGGACGTGCAACGCAATGACCTTGATGCCCCAAAACCCGAAGTGCGCCCAGCTTCTCGTACTCTAGGTTCGCGAAGCTGGTCCTCGACAGGACGATTCCGCTCCTAGCAGAGGCACCGATCAATTCAAATGAAAGGAAACTCAAAACACTTCATTAAAAGCAAAACTAAAGTACAAGAGAACCGAATCCGACATGTATGTCCTTTACATCAATCCCAGACCACCTTGCTTACTAGCGGCCTCACCCTGCATCTTCTCGCTGACCTTGATGTTGACCTCAAAGAACTTGGCCACGCAGCGGTCGAGGCAGACGGACTCGCCCTTGTTGAGGTCGCCTTCGCGGTAATCGGCGGGGATGCACTTCTTTGTGCAGGATTCCGTTAACCTATAGATAGAGAATGCAAATGTTAGCGAAAGATCATACATTCTGCTGGAAGTATGAGGGGGTGGGAGCTATAAAGCTATGCAGCCAGCAAATAAGTTGAAGCTAGAGCGCACCGGTTGAACATGTCTGAGATCATCTCAACTTCAGTCTCGGCAGCAGCAATCTTCTGCTCCGAGCTCATCTTAGGTTGGCCGCCGAAGAGGAAAGACATTGTGACGATGGATTTGGGTGGATTGGGGTTGGAAGTCTGAAAGCGGAAACCGTTAGCATCCGCTGAGCGATATCGAATTCAGGAGGCGAGATGATCGAAATACTCACCGTAGATGGGAATGAAAATGTTTCTGCTGAGCTGTGCTTGTCAACTGGAAATTAAGCCTGCTCCGACTCTGCGGAAGTTGCACTCGGAAGCTTTGGACTCACCGCCCTCGGGTTATCTTAAATGCTGCATCAGAGCTTTCTCGGGCCACAACCTCAACCCAACTTCTTCAAATCTGCGCGTTGTCTTTCAATTATGTTTTGAGCACCATAATACCTTCTAATCAATGCAGTCAATTCGCCCCTGGTGGGCTTCACAGTTGAGGGGAGGACTGTCCTCAAGGTAAGACATCTCCGCATCTACCCTCGGTGGCTTTTCACTCTCCATGATTGCATGATGAATCGAATCCCTTCCAGAACCGCTGCAATCCGACGCCTGGTTTTCCAGGTTATGAATGCAAACGGAGCTATAAGATTTTTCGATTTCTGATTTCACTTCTTTCCTACGCAATATTCAATTGTCTCTTATTGAGCACTGTCGCTAACTAAGAAGTTTCAGAGCAGGATCCTTGTTAGCACAAACTTCAGCCAGAACTAAACATTGTCGAGTAGCACAGCACTTCCGCACACCCCAGAGATGGAGTACCACTGCGGCCTCATCTGAGAAGGCACTTGAACGTCGCCTGCAAGAGGTGAAGGAGTCATCCCCTGATCCGTATCCTCGTCTTAGAAAATCCAGCACTTCATTCGATTGTTCTGAATTCCACTCCCGCTACAGCCATGTAGCCATTAATGAAACAGTAGAAGAGGACTCAGTCTCCGTAACTGGTATGTCCTGCTCTGCCATAGCTCTATCCTTGTTCTAGTACTTAGGTCAATTAGGTAGGATTCGTACATATAGACTAGCCGGGGGCAAGTTGATATTCTTCGATATTGTTCAAGATGGCCAGAAAGTCCAAATAATGTGCAATCTTCGTCTACTAGACGGAGTGACCACAGGGGATTTCAAGAGATTCTACCGTCTGCTTCGCCGGGGCGATGCCTTTTGTATGTCCAGGGCCTCATCCATCAACATGAGATACTGACCCAGATTGTCATAGCTGTGACGGGCAAACCGCACCGCACAGGACGAGGAGAGCTCACTGTACTAGCTACTGAGCTGCCCCAACTCCTGTCCCCTTGTCTGCACGACGTCCCTCTCGATGCTCACGAACACGAAAACTCCCCATATGACCGCCATGTTCAGTTCCTCGCAGACCCTGCGATGGTGGACGTCATCAAGGCTCGATCGGCCATAACTCAATACCTACGCCAGTTCTTCCTCGATCGGTCATTCATGGAAGTCAACACCCCTATTCTGAATTCAATTGCTGGTGGAGCAGTTGCACGTCCGTTTTATACCACTGCCACTGAGTTCTCGGACCGACAGCTTTCGCTCCGAATTGCGCCGGAGCTATGGTTGAAGCGCTTAGTGGTAGGCGGATTCGATCGCGTGTTCGAGATCGGACCGTCTTTCCGCAATGAAGGTAAGCGTTGTCCTCGAGATTGGTGAGACCTGGTTGACACTTTGTAGGACTCGATAAAACACACAACCCCGAGTTCACAACATGCGAATTCTACAACGCTTACTCCAGCCTCGACGAATTAATGTCCATCACGGAGAAGCTCCTATCCGGGATCGCGCAACACATCGACGAATTCAACAGCAAAGCTAGAACCCTAAAACCAACCGCCGTAGATTTCACGGCCCCCTTCCGCCAACTCGACTTCATCAGCGGCATCGAAGCCGCAATCGGCCGCCAGCTCCCCAACCTCACATCCCCAGATGCCACCGAACAAACCCTCTCCATCTTCAACGACCTCTCCCTCGAAATCCCCTCTAACCCAACTCTCCCACGCCTCCTTGACGAACTCAGCTCCATCTACCTCGAATCTCAATGCACAAACCCAACCTTTATAATCAACCCACCCGAATGTCTCTCCCCACTCTCCAAATCCTTCACGCACCCATCGACAAAACAGATCGTTGCGGCGCGCGCAGAACTCTTCATCGAGGGCAAGGAGATTGTAAACATGTACGAGGAGGAGAACTCGCCCTCTGATCAGCGGCGCAAGTTCGAGGACCAACTGCGGTACTCTAGGGATGCGAAAGAGCCTGGGGAGATTGATGAGGAGTATCTGAAGGCGTTGGAATGGGGGCTTCCGCCGACGGGTGGTTGGGGGTGTGGGATTGATCGGCTTGTGATGTTGTTTACGGGAAGGAAGAGGATTACGGATGTGTTGCCGTTTGGAAATTTGAGGGCTGTGACGAGACGATAGGCTTATTGCTCTCCGAGGCTTAAGTAGTCAAGATGGGTGATGATCTAAGTATTAGGTAGTAGAAAGTGTACAATATATTCAACTCAAGATACCACATTCGATATATATCTGGGTAAGCTCTATATATCCTTCGACGCATATTAACTCAGTGAAGGAACAATATTTCTACAAACTTGGCCCTAAGACAGAAAGAAACTCAGACGAAGATCATGCAATACCTTCCAAGTCCCGAGATTGCATGAGCCGCTAATATAGATAAGTCATGTTGGCCTAGAAATAGAGTAGCATCGACAACGTCGGAGCTCCCCGTTGAAGCGGGGAGCCGTGAGGGGCATCAATCTATAAATCTACGCATCAAAGTTCCACCAATACCACCGTGCCTTTTACCTATATTCCAAATACAAATCCGGTCTTCAAAATGTCTCCGAAGGAAATAAAACACGTGCAAGCAGTCACAGTCAGTCTCCAGGAGCTGGTTGAGGGTACGGTACCTGGGTCCTAGTTGGAGACGAAAAAAAAAAATCCGAGGCGCAAAAGCTGCAACTTTGAGGACTCATAGCTAACAACGATGGATCATTTCAGGAACCGTCTCCTTTGATACTCTTACCGAAGCATTCGGCCCGTCCTCGCTCGGCATAATCGTCGTTAAAGACCTCGATGAGAAGTTCCAGCGGCTGCGCGCGCAAGTCCTCTCGAATGCTTCTTATCTTGCCGCGCTTGGGGAAGATGAGTTAGGTATGCCTTTCTCTCGCTACCTAGCTAGAAGCCCTAAAGTCGCACCAAATCGACTAACAACTTCGCCTCCTCAATATAGAAACCCTCACCTCCCCACAAGCAAAATACCTTGTCGGCTGGTCCTGCGGTAAAGAAACACTCCGCTCCGGCCACTTCGACACACTCAAGGGCTCCTACTACGTCAACTGCGCGTTCTACCACGACCCCTCGCTAAACGGCGCTCCCGCCGAAGGGTTCCCCGACTTCCCCGAATACACCGCGGACAATGTCTGGCCGGACGTTGATAAGTTGCCGACTTTCCGCAGCGGGCTGGAGGAGCTGTGTAGGCTGATTATTGATACGGCGGTGCTTGTTGCGAGGGCTTGTGATCGCTATGCCGAGGGGAATATTGGGGGGTATAAGACTGGTTATCTCGAGAGGGTTGTCAAGTCGAGTCTGACGACAAAGGCGAGGTTGTTGCATTATTTCCCGACGGCGGATGGTGGTGTGAAGGATGGTGCAGAGAAGGAGGAGGAAGAAGAAGAAGAAGAAGGGGACGACGACGACTGGTGCGCAACGCACCTCGACCACGGCTGTCTTACAGGCCTCACATCGGCGATGTTCGTTGACGAGGCTGCGAACCCGCCTCTACCTGCGTCTTCCTCAGAGCCACTCCCCGAACTCCAGGCGTCACCGGATCCCAAGGCCGGGTTATACATCCAGTCGCGGACGGGTGATGTTGTCAAGGTGAATATCCCCAAGGACTGCCTTGCTTTCCAGACCGGTGAAGCGCTGCAGCTTATCACCAAGGGGAAGTTCCGGGCTGTACCGCATTTCGTCAAGGGGGCCAAGGTTCCCAAGGGAAAGGGGAAGATTGCGAGGAATACGCTGGCTGTGTTTACGCAGCCGAATTTGGGGGAGGAGGTTGAGGAGGGGAAGACGTTTGCCGATTTTGCGAGCGAAGTTGTCAAGAGGACATACTGAGGTATGAGGCGAAGGATGAATCTGTATATTTTGGTAGGATGTCATTGGGCCTGTACATGCGCATAGTTGATATAAGCCTTTTGGTCAACCTGTTGAAATACACCCCGCCAAATTTACTCCTTGATAACTACTTTTTCACCCGGTATAGAAACCCTCAATAATTGATACCCGGAAATTATCCAGCTGGACCGGAGATACCGTAGGTTCCCATGGAAACAGAGGCTAACTGAAAAGGAAGGAGCGAGGATGGTGAACGGCTATCTAAAGAAGGCAGGAGCCTTGGGCACCCGTTGGAAACATCACCATACGCATCCTGGTATAATTCAGGCGCTGACTCCGAATGGATAGATTAAGTTACTTAGCGATAAGGTGGCACATATAGCTGCATTGAACTAACTGTTTTGGTCTGATGTAGATTATGCAGGCTAATACCTGTGCCGCTGCATTATAGAGCTTGCGGGATTATAGATCCCCCCGTCTAAGCATTCATCTATTGGGGATATTCCATAGCATGTTCTGCGTGCCGACCTCGTCTCCAAGATCATCTTGTCTCGGTCGTTTGAAACTCGACTGGCTGCTGTCAGGAACATAGTCGCCTCCTTCCGTTTCCTCGGTGCCGCCACGAAGCTCTTCGATGCGTGTTTCAAAGGTCTCTTCGGGCTCGTTGCTGCTTTGGCTTTCTTCGTTGTCTCCTCCTTCCTCTTCTTCTTCCTGCTCAGCCTCCCCTTCATATCTGCGCTCTTCCACTTCTTCTGATGCACTGCCGGATTCTTCCTCCACGGAGCTCACTGGGTTGCTCGTGTCTACAGCCCCGAGACCAGCACTAACAAGCTTGCTCGTTTTGCCTACCTCAGCGAGCCCGGAGATGCGCGGTTTCACTGAGGGCCGTCCGAGGTCGCCGGGCTGCTTAGCGTCTCGAAGATCCGCTTGAGTGGCGGTGCCATCTAGAATCTTTAGATTCGCCCGCCACATCTTCACGTCTCGGGCTTCGCTGTAGTGGCCGACATCTTCACCGTTTAGAGTGTCGATGGCCAGTGTTTGTGTTCGAAAATCGCCCCAGAACCAGTGTTTTCCTTCTGGTATTCGTTGGTCCGCGTTTCGTGAATATTCTCTTCCGCTCACAACTCCCTGCAAGTCGTAATCTAGCGATAGTGAATTGAATAGTAGCTTCATAGCGTCCGGCTCGTAACATCGACCGAGGACCATGTCTTGAGAGATGTCCACGGTTGACCCGGAGAATAGCTCATACCAGTCGCCGTAGCCACTCATCCCGACATTGTTGAAAACATCCACCACTTCATGGGGTGAGAGAGATCGAGCCGGTCGTCCGTTGTTTGATATTTGAGCCCGCTCAATGTCAGGGGTATACACTTTGCCAGATATGCGAACCTTGTACTCTTCCGCAAGCTGTTTAGATTTGACGTCTTCATCGCACTGAATGAGCTCAAGTCGAATTTCGCTAATCACCATCACGTCCGTAACGGGTGGCTTTTGTTCACTCCCTGCCTTGTAGCCCTTTGGTTTGAGGCGAATGGCATCCCCGAGGGCAACGAGTTCAGCTCCAATAAATATGCCTCGGCAACATATTGAAGCATTGGGCCATGTACCGCGGAAGTGATACTTGTCAAGCAAACTAAAGGATGACATGATAGTCATGGCGTTCTCAATAGAAGGGTGAAGCTGTTCGCGAGAAATTCCTTGAAGAAAGAGCTCAAATGCGTTGAGGGGCTTGACACATTTCAAGGGCACGTAACTGTAATGTAGTGAAAAGCTCTTGTCGGCGCTGTTCGGATCCGGCAAGGTCTCAACGCGAAAACCAGAGTAGTTCAAGCCCCATTTCTTTTCAGTGGTTTCCACGAGGTCCTGAAGTACCGTATCTTCTGTGGGAATCTGACTAACAACTCCGACACGCCAGTCGGGCCTTTTGAGCCATTGATTTTTGACTGGAGAATAAATCTGTATGCTCTGTGTCTTTGGATTCCAGGCCAAGTCTCCATCAAATTCGGGAGCCCAAAGAACGAGTTCTCCAAGGCGAGGTAGGTACGAAGGGCGCATGTCCAGTACCTCTAGATACTCCACAATGGCTGATCTCTCGGCTCTCCAGTCCATGCTTGACATCTCAGTAATTTTTTGGTTCACGGTCGTCGTATGCTTGAGCTTCACCACGGCCAGTTTGAACACGTCCGGCGTGCCTTCACTGTCAACACTTGAGTGCCAGGGCCTGCCCCTGGGCCTTCCGAGAGGTCTTGAAGGCCCCAAAACAGAGGATCGCCCTGCTGGTCTTCCTGGCGGCCTACCTCGAGGCCTGCCAGACGACCTAAAGGTCGGTGTTCCCATTGGCGATTCCGTTGGGGTCCCAGGTGGCCTCCCGACAGGTCTAGAGGGTCCGGGTGGTCTACCGCGTCGAGCGCCCATGATCGAGCCTGATGATCTCCTCTGTTAGGTCCTAAGGTTGCAAAGATTGACATGCTTCCGAACCTTTCTGACGCTTCTCTAACTTTATGCAGAGCTCACATGGACATTTTGATGTACCCCCGGTCATCAAATAGTAGAAATGTGGAAAGAAGACTTTGATAGAAGAAAAATACTGCCCAATTGGGTGACCGTAAAGAAATCTATCACGCTGTGAAGTAAGCAAGTCAGCTAGTGGTACGAGACATTGACTTTGGATGTTCCCACGATGCTTGGATTCGTTCCTCGTGGCCGGTCAAAGACAGCGTAACCAGCTGGTAAAGTATCAAGGATATAGATCAAGCCTTGCGTTGAGATAGTCAGCATTGAATAAAGTCATAGTAAATTAGTTAAGACGGAATTTCTGTTAGAAAACATGGGAGCAGTTGTTTGTAGCTACCTAGGGAGCAAACAATACTTGGCTGCAAGTGTTTATTGTGGAAGAATTTAACAGCTCAAACAGAATGTAGTAAATAGAAGGAGAAGATTAGTAGACAAATGGTTACTTACCATTTTCATATGCACCAGTCTCCTTCAACCACATATCTGCCAATTTCAGCCGATAGAAACTATCGTCTGGTCTTTGGAATCGCTCCTCCGTAGGCCATTGTGCAGGATCACCATCACTAAAAGTTTGATTAATTGGTATTACCACGAGGTTTGAATCATCTTCCGAATCCTCCTCCTCAGCATCCATTGGCGGGTGTTGGTTGTATGGTGGGAAATTGAGTGTGTCCCGACTCTCGGGGTTGGGGATGTGAGGATACATATTTTCCCTATTTTTAAATATGTCTTAGCATCCTTGATAGCAAAATGCCAGAGCATAATCCATGATTATGAGAGGAGGCGGAGCGCGTTTTTGTTCTTGTTTAGGGAGGGCAGATTGACTGGAATGCGAGTGGATTGTCAAGTAAGGACGCATCACGTGATCTACAGAGGAAGACAACCAAAAGACAAAAAAGTATAAAAATTGAGGGAGATCTGGGCAGTGATGTAATGTCAAATATATAGTACTCTGAAAAAAAAAAAGGCTCGAGACAAATGGTATCTTTGCACAACCACATTTCTATATGACTCTATCACTCTGCGTTGCTTGCAGTGACCTCGACCGCTTCATTCTCTGTTGTGCTCGATGTCTCTTCATATGGGGGAGGCGCAAGCTCCCCTTTGTCAACCCAAACCTTCTGAAGCTCGTGCTCAATTTCTTCTCGGCGTTTCTTCCAGTCTTCGACATTGTCAAGACGTTTGCGAATTTCCTGAATCTCCTTCTCAACACCGAGCTTCTCCTTTGCTGTGCCGATCCTTTCAAACTCCCATTGCTCCCCATCCGAACCAACGCCGATAGCAAGGTTGTATGTATGGTATTTTTTCAACGAGGCTCGCGTGGAAATCGTAATCACCGTAATCCCTCTCTCCTTTGCTTGTTGGTAGAGTAGTCCTTCGACGTCAGAGGAAACGGCAGAAGTTCCCTCATCAAGGAATGCATATCGGGGTTCATGGTAGAATATCCGCGCCATGGCCATTCGCTGCTTCTCACCACCGCTCAACACGTCCTTCCATTCTTTGCGAGCGTCCCATCCACCTTCGCGGGAGGGAAGATAGCCGAGGTGAGCATCTTCGAGGATCTTCTGGAGAGCCGAATCTGACACGCCGGCGTCTCGCATGTCAATTTCTGTATGGGGATAAATGACCTGGTCACGTAAAGTCCCTACGCTCAGATACGGCCGCTGTGGGAGAAACATGATGCCGTCGAGCCCAAAGCCTCTCGGACGACTAACAAGGCCACGGTAAACGGGCCATAGCCCAGCCACAATGCGCGCAATGGCAGATTTACCCACACCGTTAGGCCCTGAAATGAGAAGGTGGTCGCCAGAATGTACAACAAACGACAAGGATTCCAAGAGCTCATCTCCACCCCGAGGATAAAGAGACGGCGCAACAACAGGAACTTGTTCAAGGCGTACGCCGTCGAATCCGTTGTGGATAGTGCCTTGTACGTCTTCCAAGGAGAAGAGGTCCGACTCGGCTCCAGGCGGTGGGTAGTACGCGTTTGCATGTACCCTATGTAGGGTGGAAATTAAGCTATAAATCCGTGATGTGTAGCCAGCCAGTTCGGAGATATCTTTGATGCTGTACATCATCCGACCACCAGCGTCGGCCAATGACAGCATCAGTCGTTTGTTGGTAATGAACTCCTTCATACGGCCCCGTTCACGACCGGTGGCTTCGGATGTGTCGGCCAACTCCATGGCACCACCCAGACCACCCCATGCAGGAAGGAAGACGGGTAAAGATGTGACCAAGTATCCAAATGCCGACCAGGAGTACTTTAGGATCACGTCTTCAAGCATATTGTACCGGATCTTGAGGCTGTAAATGCCTTCCATCCAGCGCTGAAGATCTTTGAAACTTCTGGTCAAAAAAACACGCTCCGTGTCGGCGCCGCCATAGAAAGAAATCTCCTCTGCGTTGGCCAATAACCTGGAATGTAAGCCCCTAAAGTCACCTTCCTTTTTGCCTTCGACAGCTTTGAGCTTTCCAAACGGTGGTGAAAGTTTCCGCAGAACAACGGCGGTGCTGAAGTAGCCCGTGAGTATTCCACTAAGAGCCAAGGGACCTAATGATCGATACAGCTGATAGTTGAACACGAAGAGATCTACCATAGGTTTCCCCATAGACGAATAAAGTGCCGCTGCGGCGGAACAGAACAGAGTAAGATCTTGGGTGATAAATTGATCCGGCCCCTGGCCAATGCTACCATCAAGGTTCATCAACTTGTAGTAGTTATTGTCCGCTGTGAGGTAGAGGTCATGGATATATCGTGTGAGACGAGTCCGGAACGCGATTGACACCTTTGACTGGAGAAACTTAATCATAGCATTGGTGTACGATGCAAGAGTACCGATGCCACACCATTTCACGATGCCCCAAGTGAAAGCACGTCCTTTCCCTGCGACGAGATCCCTGACAATCTCACCGTCTAGCCTTGCAATTAACAGCGACAGGTATGTTCGCAACAGCAGGAAAACACCGTGGCTCATCAATAGCCCAGTCTCTTTGCTGCCCCAACGTGGCACCATAATGCTTCCAAGACTCAAAAACTGGTGCAGGAATGCAAGATTCAAGCCCGGTTTAGTTGTCGGAGGCGGTATCCCTCCGACTGGGTCCTCATCTCCTGTGCGAGCAGACGCGGGAGGGTTTAGGAAAAGCCTCCGATGTGCATCGAAAGTCGTGGGTTTTGTGGGATATATCTTGACCTTGGAGGTCAAGGAGTCCTTGTAAGGTACATATATCGTCCGAGTTCCATCCTTGCCCCTTATTCCAGAATTCCGCCGAAGTAGTCGCTTTCCCCGGGCACGTTCTTTAGCTGTCTCCCTAATCCAGCTATAGCCTCCATAACCGGTGCCGATGATCGAGAGGATAAGTGAAAGGGTAGCGATAAGCTTCGTGGTGTTGGATGATCGCTTGATCTTGTCCCGGAAGAAATTGGTGTAGTAAGTGTATAGCGCCACGAGAGGATCCTGCCCGAGCCGGAGCGTTGATTGTGCGGCCATTATGCTCGTATGGGTGAATGCGTCGCGTCGTCTTCCCCCTAATTCCTCCCCCTGCGGCAGCCGGAGGTCTCAGGTCAGGCCGTTAATGGCCATGGAGGCGCGGTCATATGTGAGCAACTATCCAGCGGCTTTAGCGCGTGGTACGACGAGGCTTCGAGAAGTAACCAGAGGCTATAAGAAGAGAGTCTGCGCTGATGGATGTTGCGAAGACGTCGGCAGAGCAGGTCACATTATTATTATGGCGATGAGCGCATCGACCAGTTCCTTGCATGTGAAGACCTCGGGGCCGAATGTGGAGAAGTGGCGAAAGCGCCCATCTCACGTGCACGTTCCCCAGACTTGACCTTGAGCGCTCTGATCACTGACACAACTGCTGTATTTTGATGCTGCAGAGAGGACATATCTGGAATTCAATTCCTTTCCCCAGGAGAGTGGCTCTGTACACAATCCTTGACAAAAACATTTGCGTCGCGTAAAGGATCAGAGTCAAGCAAGCCAATATATACTGAACGCCAGTTCTGCGCAAGTAGGACTTAGCTGTGAACTGAGGCTTCTGTACTCAATAGTACTTAGTAGGTACTGATTTAGCGAAGAAACCACTCAAGGAGAATTTTCAAAGGTCAAGGAGTCCCTTCACCTCGACACTCTCAGCCATCAGCCATCACCCTCGAGCCTCGTTTGAACCGACGAAGGCATCGGGATGACCTTACCCCGAGCTTCACAGAACTACGTCTCGGACCAGAAAATCAAAGTATCTTACCTGCAAATCAAATATCCCATCTGAGCCCAATCAAAGCAGTCGAATAAAAGCCCAGTCCTCGAAGAAGACCAATTTGTGCTGGGATATCACACCTCCCTGCTCTTCGGCGGCTAACTCGCCGATTTGATTTGGCCAACCCCAGCTTTTCCCAGCCACTCCTCGACACACACCTAACTACTATTGCTCAGCCCTGCATTGTCGGGAGCTTGGAGCTGATTATTTCCCGTTTTCCGCGCCCTCAAAGCCCAGAGCTCCCGCCTCATTTCCAGTTTGCCCCTTTTCAGGACCCATGGTCCATGAAAGTATGAGGCCTGAGAGCCGTCAGTTTAGCTTCCGTTCCTATCGGCACAAAGGCGAGTAGCGCATAACATTCGTCTGGTCCTTTTCGGACTGGCTCGTCTTACCTGTTGCCGCTTGTAACTTGTAAGCTTGCCATCGTTCAATAGTCGAAGCAAGACCTGGGAATTACGGAGTAGCCCGCTTTTCTCCCTTCGGCGAGCCTAGCCCATGGGAAACCCGATCGCCAATCCAACCCTGGTCAATCGCATTATTATTGTCCTCCTACCCAATCTCACTCCCTCCTCGTCACTCCTTAGATGCACCAGTCATATCGCAGGTTCAAGGAACTGGTGCTTTAACACCCTCGAAGGTGCCCCGACCACGTGACACTGTCGAATCCCGTCTCATTCCTCTCGACTTGACCCTTGAAGACTCCGGCGAGTAGCCTAACGAAGCAAACTTGCCGAGTTGCAGATTTGTTTTTCATCCTCGCTCTTCGTCCCACCTTGCAGAGCTTGGACTTGAAAAAGGGCATTGCCGACGGATGCAATTTGCGACAAGTGCAGTGGTTTCCCGCCAAGAGCTTAAGCAGCCTTAGGTAACCCAACCTACTCACGACGGACTGCTTGCCTCCTCCCATTCATCCTCCAGATCCAGGAGGCGAACACCTTCCACGCCCTCTGAGCCGCCATCTTCTCGGCGGAACCCTGGCGGCCATCGAGAGTGTGCCTTCTGACTCCTTATTGCCATATCTCAGCCGGAAGCCCGCTCAATCTTCACCGTCGTCCCCTCAGTGTTCTCCCAATTGCCCTCAATGCTCGGCGGAAGCCCAGAACCTGGTCCGCCCCAGTCGACTTCAAAGAGCGCGGAAGAGGTGCCAATGCCTATCGCGACAAGCTCCTCGGGGCCAGGTAGGTCTTTCTCATCTCCGGAAATAATCCGGCTCTCTATACTTCTAGTCGCGTCAATTCTAACATGCTGCTTCTTCTTTAGCCACTGAATCACCGCCTGAGGGCCGAGCCGCCACAACAGATACATCTCCCCCGTCGAATCAGCCTGGCCCCTCGGTACAAACTCAAACACCCTCCGCCTCCATTCAAACTCCCGAAGCCCCATCTGCGTCTGTCCCTGATGCTCCGAAGAAGCATCGACTCCTATCCCTCCCATCGCGGACGTCGCTCAAAGCGGAGAGGCCATCAACCTCGGACAGAGCCCAGGATGGACCTCACGATGGATCCGAGAACACTCTTCGAGGCTCTCGGAGAAGTCTGCTAAGGGGTAGAAGGGACCGCAGTAGAGGAAGCAGCATGAGATCTCGCGATCAAATCCCAGATGAGCCTAGCTTGGAAGAGAACAAGTCCGCCAACCCTGATGTGCGCGACTCTGCCAAACCAGAACAACCGGCCAAACCATCACGCAAACTTTTCGCCTTCTTGAGTTGCTGTTCGTCTTCTAGTGTTGACCCTGAAGATGGCTCCATTCCCCCAAAGAAGACATCCCGACGACTGTCTGTCCCCCAAACTCAGCCTACGCCGGAGAAAGCAGATGTCAATGCGGCCGATTCGAGTACTGCCGAGTCGAAGGCGCCGAGCTTCTTCCGAGACGAAAAGCCCAATTTGACCGTGGTTGCCGACCAGCCAACAACCCAGCTGGATGAAGAGCGCGCAGCACCAGGTAGCGCGCAACAAAGTTCGCAGCTTGACGGAACGAAAACGGCGGCGGTTCAACCCACGTCTATCCAAATCCCTTCTTCATCAAAATCGTACACCGAATCCTCTCAGCTAGATATACAGTCACCTGTCGTGGTTGGGACGATAGTAACAGATACCGCAAAGTCCGACAAGCCAGACGAAACTACATCAGCAGACGAACATCCTATCGAGACGCAGAAAACAGAGGAACCCACAACACCGGCGCAACCCACTGCAGCGGAAGAAGACTCTAAGCAGCCGTTACGTGATGAAGAGGCAGTGAGGATACCACCTCCACCCCCGTTAGGAACTGGCAAGCAACCCGAAGCGTCCATATCAGATCGACAACAGCAATGGTTATTGCCTCCAGCCCTGCCACATCTACGCAGTCGGAAGTGTTTAGTCTTGGATCTCGATGAGACACTAGTCCATAGTAGCTTCAAGGTCATATTGTCGGTCGTTTCATGGTGGTAACTTTTGGCTGACCAAATTCTCTTACAGGTTCTCGAACGTGCAGACTTTACCATACCCGTCGAAATCGAAGGCCAGTATCACAATATCTACGTGATCAAACGGCCCGGTGTTGATCAATTCATGAAACGAGTTGGAGAGTTGTACGAGGTGGTTGTGTTCACAGCTTCTGTCTCCAAGGTAAGTTAATCACTCAGAATATTTATCGATCATCGCTAACAATGCCCAGTACGGCGATCCTCTGCTAGATCAGTTGGACATCCACGGCGTCGTGCACCACAGATTATTCCGAGACAGTTGTTATAACCATCAAGGCAACTACGTAAAGGTTAGCTTAGCAACCCATACCTCACGCTGATTCGAGATCGGAAACGCTGACTCTTAGCTCTAGGATCTTTCTCAAGTTGGCCGCGACCTTAGAGATACAATTATCATTGATAATTCCCCGACATCCTATATATTCCACCCGCAACATGCGATACCAATCAGCAGCTGGTTCTCTGACGCTCATGACAACGAGCTCCTCGATCTCATTCCTGTCCTCGAAGACCTCGCCGGTACGCAGGTGAAAGACGTTAGTCTTGTCCTCGACATCACGCTATGATATCTGTAAATTATTACGCATGGAAATGGCAAGGCCCGCTTTACCTTGCCTCCATACGTCCGCCGTTGCTCAACTCGCCATCCAAACCCGGGATAGTTGACCTCTTCCTACTATGCTTATTCCTGCCTAGATGCATTGGAGCCTGGCCGCAGTTGTTTTCTGAACCGAAACTCTCGAAAACAGCGAGAAACGCGACCTTATATATGATGGCTTGCTTTATCTTTCCCATTTTCATTCAACAGCTGGTTTTTTTCCTGTACATGCTCCCAGCGAGCAGATACCATTACCCCTCTGTATCTTTCCGTTTTGATCCCCCAGTGAAATATCCCCTTCTGTGTTGCATTTTCGCAGGCGTCTGTCTTGGCTATCAGCTTGATTTGTGCTGATCTGATGTATACGCTCTCCGATTTACATTCCCTTTGCCCTCGACCGTCTTCTCCTTATAACTGTCTTTTACCACCCTTTTGCTTAAAACCCACGCTCCCAAGAGCGCTCAACTCGACCATCTCGCTGACTTTCCTACTGTATCTCTGTGATCTCTCATCCCCGCAACACACCTCCCGTCATCTTGTTGGCCATGAATTCTATTTCTCCTTGATCTTGATTTTGGAGACTTCACGAGCGAATAGCATCTGCATCCATGTCTCCATACCCACGTCACAGTTTCTGGTGCTTTTCATAGTCCTCCATCAAACCAGACTTCAGACTTTTCAATTATTGCTTGCACAATGTATATGTACCCCGGTGGCACATGCTGTACATAAGTAAAAGCGTCCGTCGTTTGCAATACAGCTTGATCATTCCTAGAACAACTTCTACATCCTGCTTTGGCGACTGCACAGAGAGTCAGCAGTAGTCAACGGCGGAGCTTGAACCAAATCACACCACGGGAGCGGAGGTGATGCGCATGATTCGACGAGACGATCGTCCCGCCTTCCGGGACCGAAAGCTCAATTCCGTCACTTGCGGAGCTACAGCGCTCTTTTTTAGAACCTTCAACAAATCCTTGGACGTGCCCCTTTCCAAGTATTAGAACTCCTATTCGTCGAGATTCCATCATTTTCTCAACGATATCATCGTCGAACCACCCCCGATCGCCACCCCTACCCCACCAACCCCTCCGAGTCTCGCACCAGATTACAGCCATGAAAGACAGCAAAGGCTGGGATGGAAAGCTACGGGTCGAACCGAGAGCTACGATAACAAACCCAGAAGCTCTGGAAGATCCAGAATACTCTGATTCGGACGCGCCGCCTGTGGAGGAAATTAATGCTGATGAGGGTGGGTTGAGCACCGAGGCACCGCGTCTTGAGAAGACGAGCCAGAAACAGACAGGAGATCTAGTGCTAATCGGACTTTTCGAACGTTGCAGATCTACTCGAAGATGAGGACGTCGATGTTGAGGTATATCACGCGATTCCGAGCTACAATCTAGATGGAATGTCGAAGAGCTCACGAGAGACTAGGATATCGATCTCGTACACTGCCGGATAGGTTCGACAACGGCTTTGAAACTGGAAAGGTTTACAAAACTTCAGGTACGCGCTCGGATTTGCAGGAATTTATCATCTATACTGTGACGTGAGGCTGACTGAATACGTGGTGCAGAGATTATGCCTTCGACAGAACCAAATAACGCGAATCGAACTACCGTCGAGCCTCGGCGCCTCGTTGACCGAGCTGGATCTTTATGACAACCTTATATCACATCTAAAGGGACTGGATGACTTTACTGGGCTAACGAGTCTTGATCTGAGCTTTAACAAACTCAAGCACATCAAGAACATCTCGCACCTCGTCAAGCTGAAGGACCTTTACTTCGTACAAAATAAGATATCGAAGATTGAAGGAGTAGAGGGGCTGACGGAGCTGAGAAACCTCGAGCTGGGAGCTAACAGGATTCGGGTGAGTATGGAAATGTATAGACGGAGGGTATGTCTGACTGGTCTCTAGGAAATCGAGAACCTCGAGACCCTGCAAGCTCTGGAGGAGCTCTGGCTTGGAAAGAACAAAATCACAGAGATGAAGAACCTCGATGCGCTGCAGAACCTCAAGATCCTTTCTATCCAGTCAAATCGACTCACAACTCTCAACGGTCTTTCGTCGCTCAAGAACCTGGAGGAGCTATACGTTGCCCACAACGCCATCACGGACCTCAGCGGCTTGGAATCAAACACCAACCTTCGCGTTCTAGAATTCTCGAATAACCAGGTCTCGAAACTCGAGCACTTGTCCCACCTGAAGAACCTGGAGGAACTCTGGGCGTCAAATAACCAACTGTCGAGCTTTGACGAGGTCGAGCGCGAGCTGAAGGATAAAGAAAACCTGAAGACGGTCTATTTTGAAGGAAATCCGCTGCAGACTAAGGGGCCCGTGGTATATCGCAATAAGGTGCGATTAGCGATTCCGCATATTATGCAGATTGATGCCAGTAAGTTCTCTCGTAGCTGACTCTTAGAGATCATACTAACGTCTTTATAGCGTATGTAAGAGTCTAATTAGTGATGCTGATGTCAATGCTATGATAATGCCCGAATGCAACAAGGAATGAGCGCGCGTAGGGACGCTCCGCAACCAACAATAAATCACAGTACCGCCTGGCCCTGGCTGAGATGATAAAACCGTAGACGAAACCTCTGTCCTGCAGAGCTGTCAGTTCTCATCCGCAAAGCGCATAGTGCTCCGTAGCCCTAGCAAGCTACCAGCGAGCAGGTAGGTGGGCAGCTCGGTGCCGTGGTGGCTGATGGCATAACTATGCCTGTTTGTAGTATCTCCCAGATAGACAGCATCTGCGCAGCCTATTCCAACCTCAATTCCCAGATGATAGGTCCATCGCAAGGGCCCAATCCTCCCAAGCTCGTCAATCCAAACAAACGACCTCAACATTCATCCATCCTTCTTCAAATCCTCCTTCTCCCCTCCTTTATTCTCAGTTCTTCCTTCCCCTTGCACAGCAACAGCCGCATCCTTCCCACCAGCACCCCTCGCCAACAACCCCATCAAACTCCCCGCTCCAACCCTCTCACCCCACTCAGCCACACTATCCCTCTGCGCAAGCGGCAAAAACTCCTTCTTCGCCGCAGGTACGTCCGCCAGCGCACGCAACCCCGGCTCAATCCCCATTTTCATCAGATCTTTATGGATCGCCGTCCTGGGGTCGGGCTTGCTGAAGGACGCGTGGAACGGGTTGCGCCGCGAGGCCATTATGTGGTTGTGCCGCGCGGGCCGCATGAAGATGTTTAGGGTGAAATCTTTGGGGTCTGGAGGGGAGTGTTGGGGGTCTTCGGTGCGGGAATCGGGTTTTGGGGGTGAGTCGGGGTGGTTGCGTGAGTATGAGTGGTCAGGATGAGGATCGGCGAAGAGGACGGAGGGGGAGTGTCTCTTGATGGGGACCTGCAAAGGCGAGGCGGATATAGCTGCTTGCGCGGCGTCGTCGGAGTCGAAGATTGCGATTGTGGGTTTTTCCTTTTGGGGGGCTGAGTTTGTTGGGTCGTACTGTAGACAGTTTGTCAGTCAGCGAGTCACTCACTCATTCAAATCTCACAACATCGGACACTAAACCTTCAATGTGCGAAAGAGCGTCGCGACAAGTGGGCTGTAAAGGAGAATGTGGAAGGCGTACCTTGAGATTTCGGAATGTAACGACCTCGCCGAATCGCTGGAGCGCCGCGAGGACGGCTCGTGTTTCCATGAGGGAGCGCGGCGTTGGGTATGTGGTTATGTGGACCGAGCGGGCCTTGAGCTGTCGGAGGGATGATATAAAGGTCATTTTGCCTGTGTCAGTGTATGCGATCGAATCTGGGTGTGGTGTTGCGGAGTAAGATAGGGAAAGTTGTGCGGAGCTGATCGCGGATTTGCGGCGCGATGTCTTGGCTTGGAGTAACTATACAAATTATAAAAAGATGATCTACAACTACAACGACGATCGAGTTGTTTCCAGAGGTTATTTATCTAAAGAGATTGGGCTTGTACGATGGAGATTTGATGGTCATAAACATGAATTTGATATATCTAATTTGCAGGTTCTATCCGCTTAGAAGATGGTGACGGGCAGATCGTACTAGAGTCTGTTAGCATATACTTTTAACTGTTCATATCAGAGCACTCACGTTGTGAGGATCATTGAAGCGCAGACCCTTGTCCAGAGCGCTGATAGCCTCGATCTCACTCGACTCGAGGTCAAAGCCAACGACATCGAGGTTTTGCGCTAGACGCGCGGGGTTGTTGCTCTTGGGGATGACAGCAATGTTGCGCTGCGTAGCCCACCGCAGAAGAACCTGGGCAGGGGTCTTGCCGTGCTTCGCAGCAATGCTCTTGATGGTCTCGTGCTCGAACAGAGGCGGCGTGTTCTCAGCCTTGGTGACCTGCAGCTCGAGGAAGCTTAGGGGACCGAAAGAAGAGTAAGCGGTGATGGCAATGCCCTCGCGCTGAGCATAGTCAACCAGGCGGGTCTGGGTGAGGTAGGGGTGGTGTTCGATCTGCAGAGTCGCGGGGCGGACGCGCGCATAGCGCAGGAGGTCCATGAGCAGCTGGGCGCTGAAGTTACTGATACCGATGCTGCGGGCGAGCGACTTGTCGACCAGCGACTCCATCGCAGTCCACGTCTCCTGGATCGTGGCGTTGCCGAGCTCGACCTTGCCGGCTTCGGAGTTCCAGCTGGGCGGGTAGCGCACGGAGGGGTCGACGTATTTTAGGGAAATGGGGAAGTGCACGATGTACAGGTCGAAGTAGTCGACGCCCCAGTCGGCGAGCTGCTTGCGGGCAATGGGCTCGACGCGGTCGCCATCGTGGAAGCTGTTCCACAACTTGGAGACAATGAAGAGGTCCTCGCGCTTGACAATGCCCTCCTTAATGGCGCGGGCGACTCCCTGTCCAGCTTCGACTTCGTTGCCGTAGTCTGTGAGAATTACAAGTTAGTTCTGTTTCGTTTTGCTTCGCAAGGACTGCGTACCGCAAGCGCCGTCAAACAGACGGTATCCAGCCTTGATGGCCTCGTAGACCTGGTCAGCGCAGGTGTCGTTGTTCACCTTCCAGAGGCCAAAGCCCACGATGGGCATGTCATAGCCACTGCTGAGCTTGATAGTGGGAGTAGTCATCTTGAATCTGGTGTTGGTGCTGTTGTCGCAAGAGGAAGAGAAAGGAAGAAAGTGCAGTGAAGGGAGAGAAAAAGAGCTCAAGAGAAGAAGAAAATCAGGACACGCTTCATCATAGCAGTTTTACCCCCCATGGGCCCCTCCTCCGCACCAAAAGGATAAGTGCAAGAGGAGGCTAAAATGCAGTGATTCCGGCTGTATTGCGCGACTCCACTGTTCCACCAACACAGCAAAAGCCGCCGGCTAAATTCGACGCCGGATAAATTGGCTTTTGCTCAGGACCATGCAGCCCACCAATATCCCACCTGTGAGCGCACAGATTCAGCCAAAGAAGACTGCCAAAAAATTCTCGGCCCAATTCTTTCCAGTCGGATGCCGTGGGTTTCAAGTCTCCCAATGCAGCGAGCGGTGTTCATGTTCAAAAGGCCGTCCCGGATTGAAAAGGTGATTAGCACTGCTCCACTATTATAGTACAGGAATTGGTATTCAGAAAAGAGGGGCAGAAAGAGAAGAAAAGAAGACAAAAGAAGACCAAAGAATTATAATACACTTTTGTGCAGCCATGATTATCATTACTATTACAGTCGCGCTTGCCTTCAATAACATAGGCGTAGATCCCCAAGGCTCCTCCGTTATACAGCCTCGACCGCAGTATGTTCATATGCCGACGTTGTAGTATGCTCGGGGCCAGCCACGTTCATACCAGGATCCCCAGACATCCCTCCCACAAGACCGACCAAATCGTCCGGCGGCAATAGCCCCTCGAAACTGTTACTCTGGTGCGATTCCCGAGATACCGCAACTGAATGATCAGATGATGTAAACGGAAGATGGTGGTAGTTATTGCCGCTGGTGTCTCCAGGAATCGTTGTACTAGGAGCAGACCAAGCTGCATGGCTCTGGGTGATTTCATCGAGCGACTGACTGCTGGGTACGAAATATCCACTCAGTGCATTGCCGCCGCCTGTGTCATGCAAGCTTCCTCCATGGTGATGCGACGGCACATAATGGCTCTCATGAGCGAGCCCATAGGTCCCAAGACTTGTATGCGGGAGAGACAAATCAGGGATCTGGAGCATCACGGGGCCACCGCTGGAGACGTTGAGGCTGGTGGATTGGCTGGTTGTCTGCTGCTGCAGGTTGGGGAAGGGATCGAGCACAGAGGCCGACGCTGTCTTTTCGGATAAGCCATCGTCAGCTCTGGTGATGCTGTTCAGGAAATCGAAGGTGCCAGCTGAGTTATATAGGCTAGCAACATGGTCATGGGAAGGCTGATACAACGGCCAGTGTTGTTGGGAGGGGGCAGTGTGTTGCAATAGATCGTGAGCCTGCGGCGCCTGGTACAAGCTGGGGGGGGGCTTGCTCATCAAGATTGACTCCAAGGAAAGAGGAGGAAGGTCAATCGCGTTCGTTGGCCTGGGGCTGTTGGTCAAAGTCCGGTCCGGAGAAGTAATCAACTTCCGCCATGTGGTGGTGCCGACCTCATTTGGCCGTGTCTGCCGGAACTTCCAGAGAACGATGGCCATTCTCCTGCTTTCTTCGCCTGAGGAGCCCGAGTATTGGTTCTGCAGCCTGCGCAGACTCGGTGGGTCGCTGGCACGGATCTCCTGCACAGCAGTCAGGGTATGAAAGTACCTCCGGTTACGCTCTTCAGCAGCGTGGTGATGCCCGGAGTTCTCAGCCTCTCGCTTGTCCTGTGTAAGCCTCGTGAAGCTCTTTGCCCACCATGACGACTCGAACGGCGGCTTGACCTTGGTTGTATGAGGCTTGGTGAGGTTGTGATATGCTTCCATTGTTCTTCGGCCATCCTCGTAGATGTAAGTGCTGCACGTCCAGTTCTCCATCTGATTGATCATTGGCGCGCTTCCGGACGTTGGATTGGCAATGTCGACTTCCAAGTGAATTCCTAGCCTCGAGCCCATCGGAGGAAAGTCGTCCATCAACTCGAGGTTCGCCTCAAGGAGAATGATCTCGCAATTCAAGGGATCGGTTATGTCTGACAACGACGTGTTCAAGTATGGAAAAGATGTTCGCCAATTCTTAACCTCTTCCAAGGGCATAGGCGCTTGTCGTTGGTCCCCCTGAAGTCGGGTATACACATGGAAAGCATCGTCAATTCGATCTGGCTTGTGCGGTGCACTGACCCACATGTCAAAGCTAAGCCCTTGAACAGCATTGATGTTTGTGTCGTGGTGAGTGGGCGTGGAAGTGTAATGCGGTAGATGCAGCTCTGTAGAATAAGGCGGTATCAACCTCAGAGGTTCAGGGTATGAAGCGCTGAGATGGTTGCTGTAGTGACTCGAAGGTAAGTGATCCATCGATGTCCTCCATCTTGGGCCAACCGGTTGCGTCTGGCTGCTGGAGCGATCTGTCGGTTGTTCTCGAACAAGTCTTTCCCCTGTAGTCATCGTCAGCTTGGTAGGGACTATATAAGGGCAATGTGCATCTTACAGTCTGGGTCACCCTTGAGGAACGAATCAAGAACTTGCAAGTGACTCGAAACTTGCTTCCTTGTCCTCCGCTTGCCGGTCAACTTATGAATGTATTCCGCAATCAGTTCGTTCCGGCCGTATGACTTTCCACGTTCGGACCACTTTCTCCTGCCCATAGGTGGGTTTGCCTCGAGGGCTGCAATGCTTGTTAGTAGCTTCTGGTATCTGGTACAGAATGCTGCTCACCTTGTTGAAACGCGTCTTCCAGCTCGTCGGACCACACTGGCTCCCCATCTTTGCCAGTATCCCGGCGTGGTCTGGCCCTATACTCCAAATACTTTTGTGACTTCAGGTAACTCCTGTTCCTTCGAGAACCAGCAAATGATGAGCCATTCGACTGCAGCCGTCGCAGCTTCTTGACCTGGTACCGGTGGCCCAACAGCTGCGGATGATACAGGCTAGTGGTAGCAGTGGGCAGTGGATGACTTGGTACCGGAGGGTGAGGGTACTTCAGAGTAAACTGCTGAAGGTGGTCATCGCGTCCGGCAGCATCATTGTGAGCAAAGCCGTCAGAGTACGCCTGTACGTTCCCAGACGTATTCTGCAGAGCACGGTCTGAATGGGCCCCTACGCTCTCCAGAGCTGCTTGATTCTGAGATACCATGCACTCTGATTGCCAGTCAGTAGCCATGGAGCAGACCCAGAAAGATTTGCTCTCAAGAATGAGAACAAATTCCAAAGACAAGATGTTTGAGAGCTGCCCCAAATGTTTACGACCTGTCAAAGAACGCAAGAAGGTCGACAAAACGGCTATGAAGAACGTAGATGCTTGAGGAGAATGTAAGAGCCTGGGAAAGAGAATGTGGGAGCGAGCAGCATGGTGTTTATACGAAAGAGCTCTGAGGAATCCGCTACCCCCTGGAGGGGTACAGTGAATGTATCCCCGGTAGCCGCATAGTTGGGTCACGTTTGCTTGTTTGGAGCAGTCTTCTCCCTCGAGGGCCCGAGGGCAACGTCGAGCGTTCCCAAGGCGGAGGAAGCTCCTGTGTGCTGCGCTTCACGCGTCCAGTCAAGGTGACGAGGAAAGGAAGACAGGTGCCCCTCCGTTCTCGCGAATCAGGCGGGACGAAACTTGTTGGATGCCAATGCAAGGGGCACTCGGAGCGCACGATCCAGTCAACGGCCGTTCGGGGATTTTGCTCGGCGCAAGACGGACGCCCACGGTCGATCAATCGACGGTATAGATGAGTGACGATGGGAGATTTGTGGCAATGACTGCTTGGAGGAATGCAGAGCGGCCAACAACATTCGCCCATCGCCAGGTCTATGGAATGCGAAGGGTATTACGAGAAATAGGGACCGGAATGTAGAAGGAAGAGCTTGTAGCCCTATGTTGATTTCGATATCCAGGGTGTAAGCACCTAGTTGTAGAGGAGTTAAGGAGAATCTCGTACTGACGAGAGAGATCCCAGGTGAAGATAACGGGATACAGGGTATCTGAGTTTCGGATGCACGAGTTGACGGGCGCTTTGCAGGACGCGTATGTATGTACTCGCGGGAACGTGTTGGCTGCTTTTGTCCGGGACGCAAGGGATGCTATCGCGAACAAGCACAACCTGCTTCTGATGCCTATGCACAGGGAGGAGGGACTCCGAGGGAGAAGGGACTGTCCTCCTCTCTCTAGCTTTCTTCGTCCTGGGCCCCTACGGTGAATTTCTTCCGCCCGGCTCCCGTGAGCTTCTGGAGCTTGACCCTGTCCAGCTGCTCCCCTACCTTCTTCTCGATCCTCTTGATCTCCTCTTCAGCATCGATCGCCTCCTCGTTGGCGAATTCCAAGACTAATCTTCGGCCAAGCAAATGTGTGTTCTTCAGCGCGTCCATGGCATTCTCCGCTTCGCGAGCGCTTACAAAATCGGCAAAACCGAACCCACGAGCAGACCTGTCAAACTTCTGAGGAACACGCACAGAGCGTAGCTGGCCATATGCCCCGAATAGTGACCTGATATCCTTCTTCGTAGCCTGGAATGGCAAGTTCTTGATGATGATCTTGGTCCTTCGTGCAGCAATCTTCTTTGCTGTGTCTTCCCGTCTCCGTTCCTCCGCTGCATCCATACCTTTATGGGATGCTCTTACAACCAGTGAGTGTCGATCGAGGGTATAGCCATTCATGACAGCCAAGGCAGCCTGGGCCTGAGCGTTCGACTTGAAATCGACAAAGCCGAAGCCCATGCTGAGGGTTTGGCCTGGGTTCTTAGGGTCAGGTTTTGTCTTGATTCTAGCAGAGATGAAGCCATCCAGCGGCCGGAACGCTTCGACCAAAGACTGATTAGTTGTAGAAAAGTTGAGATTCTTGACAAACAGCGTCGCGGTGACAATGTTTTCATCGGCTTGCTCATCAGCTGCAAATGTATCCGCTGTTGAGAAACCTTGCGAGACAGCCTTGGCTTCTGGGAGCGGCTTTTGTGGGGAAACGTTGGCGTCAAACAGGTCTTTCGGCGCCTTCTCTAGGAAGAGAATGGAGTCTCCGAGTTTGCGATAAGCCAGGCCTTTGAAGGCTTTCTGCGCTTCGTCCGGTCGTGCAAACTCTGCGATAGCTATCGTACCGCTGGGAGGCATCAATAGCCGAGAAGGCTGTCCGAAAGGTTCAAGTAGTTTGCGGAGATCGTCGGCTTTCGTGCCATACGAAAAGTTCTTGATCAAAATCGCTGTGTTCCCGCGCTCCCGTTGCTTGAACGCATCAAGATTGACGCCATTTGCTTTGAAGTAAGCTTTTGTCTCTTGAATTACGTGTGTTTCGGCATGAGCCTGCTTGACAGCAGCATCTGATGAGGTCGGGTCCAAAAGTTCAGCTTTTGAAACACCGATTCGTTCAGCCACTGATGACATTACAGCGTCGGCCTGTTTGATTTAGCATAGTTCTACTCGCCGTAAGAGAGGTGCGCTCACATTCATGTACAGCGAGTTCCAGCTAAACATTGAAGAAGAAGCGTCTTGCTTTCGCTTGATCTGCTTCTGCTTCTTCAACGGTAGCTTGGAAAGCTCATGCTCATCTAGCTTGTACGTCTTCTTTTGGGATGCGGGTAGAATGTGTAACAAACGGCCCTGGAAATGCTTCCCATCAAGGTTTTTGTATGCTTCAACAGCTGCGTCTGGATCCACATATTGAATGTATGCGAACCCTTTGCTTTTGGTAAAGCGAGTATCAAAGGCAACATGAATCTAAAAAAAACAGTGCGATATTAGCGAATGTTTTCAGAGCGAATCGGTAAGTCAAATCATGCAGATTGATTGCTTGTTCAGATAAAGAGAGGCATCTACTAAAATTCTCTCATCTTGTTCACATCACTTGCTTTTGCATCGGATGTCCCTATCAGGAGGTATCATCATTCAAGCGGGGAACACCATCAAGGTGTATTAAGGACCTGGGGCTCAACAACAAACAAAAGAGGGAAAATCTTACCTCTTCGATTTTTCCAAAAGGCGCAAAGACAGGTTCAAGATCGGACTCTTCCGTGTCGTAAGAAAGATTTCGAACAAATAATCGTGCGGAGATGCGAATATTTTCGATATTCGTGTCGACCTCTTGAGGCTCGGTTGCTTTCGCAGGACCATTGGCCGTCGGCTGTTCGGTACTTTCCGCAGGAGTATCAACGTCCATGTCACTGACTGGGGCAGCACTTGAAGTCCGCGCAGGTGGGGCAAAGTCGACTTGTTCGTCTTCATCGAGGAGCCCTAAAAGACGACTCGTTTTTGAGCGAAGCCAGTCAGAGTCAGATACAGCCTGATCTTCCACTTGGTCCTCTCCTTGCCCTGCTTGTTCCTCTTCTGTTTTCTCAGATTCAGGCTGCGCATCCCCATCAACTGTCGGTGAATGGCCGGCATTCTCCGACACGTGTGAGGTCGGTCCCGCATCCTGTCCCAGCTTCGCCTTCTTTCTCTGGGCGTAAGTCAGCTCCTGAGGGGTATCATCAACTTCGGCAGGCTGTTCATCTGAAGGTGAGTTGGTCTCAACCGGGGTAGGTAGTTGATCATCATTCGCCCAAGTCTTGGTCTTGGAGGGTTGTTGTAACAAGGAAAGATATTCCTGTACTTTGGGGTCTTGGGGCTTCTCGTCGCGTTTACGCTTGAGCGAGTTTTCCGCGGCGTCAGCAGGAAAAGACGTTCTACTGTTCTTGCCAGCCTTGTGCGCATCATTGGCAGGTTCTGCGTCAATCTACATCCATGGGTCAGTTACACGACCACTTTGACTGGTCAGCGCTGGACGGGGAAGACAAGAAAGCAAGGCGAGACGATGAAAACAAGACATACCGGTTTAGCAATGTCTACAGAGATCTTAGACATCTTCATATATGTCTTGTTGAAATATGAAACAGCTTGCTGGGCAACCTCGGAGCTTTTGAAGCCCACAAACCCAATCCTGCGCTTCGGCAAAACATGGGCGTCTGTCACTTGGAAGCGGGTCGCAAAGTGTTTCTTGAGCTGATCATTGGTTAAGGTAGGCGGAAGGCCAGAGACAAATACTCTTGTGCTCTCCATGGCTGTGTATTGCGGCCTGCCCAATGCCACTTGAAGTGATGAAGAAGTTTGAAACGAGAAAAACTTTTTGGGCGGCTTTTTTTCTGCTTTTTGATTGTGCCGCGGGCGGTGAAGGGTGGGTGAAAGTGGCCGTGCGTCTCCACGCCGTGTTTCCTGCCCGCGAAGGAGCTGAAGGTACGGCTATCAATTAACGACGCTCCCAGTGATTCGCAAACCAAAATTGCTGCATTGCGAAAGTTGCCTATCTATCCTACCTTTTATCTGATTTAATTGTTGCCCATCCACTCGCTTCACGATGGCTACCGAGAAGAAGGACAAGCTGGAACGTAAGTGTCGAGTCCCACGCAAGCTCCCCTCGAGTCGGACTGACTCAGTCTTCAGCGCAAATCAAGTCCGTTGACATGGTAAGGGGTCTCTACCCGGCGGAAATGATTTCAGAATGGCGCTCATGATGCGATAGTCGGAAGACATGCAGCAAGAGGCTGTTGAAGTTGGTATGGTCCCTTAGGCGCCCAAACAAATCAAAGCTAATTGTTTAGCTATTGAGGCAATGGACAAGTACCACATTGAAAAGGTATGGCTTTGATTTTATACAGTTATTTGCTCCGATTACTGACATTTACTAGGACATTGCTCAGTACATCAAGCGAGAGGTCCGCGACCCCACCCGATAAACGACGACGGCACGATTCTCACAATTCTATAGTTTGATTCTCGCAAGGGCGCGACGTGGCACTGCGTCGTTGGAAGAAACTTTGGCAGCTTCGTTACACACGGTATTTGCGTCGACACTCCTGGTTTCGGCCTATACTGATCGCCTCCAGAAACGAAGCACTTTATCTACTTCTATCTCGGACACTGCGCAATCCTCCTTTTCAAGACGCAATAAACGCCCGCGGATACTATACCACTGTTATCTTTCGAGTCCGAAGGTGAATGTCGATATGAACTCTCAGAGAAGATAACAAACAACCGAGCCTACATACCTCTTCGTTATGATTCCCAACCTACCTTGAGAGGACACTGGACCCGCCGGCCGCTAAGACGGAGCCTCTACGAGCGTATCTGTTCTTCATTTTTTATTCGGTGTTATTATTGGTAAAAGCTTCCTGTCAGGACTATCTTCACATGGTCCCAATCTAGCCGCATACTACACCGATCACCTGTAGATAGCCCGCTACTACTTCCCAGCGTCTATTATTCCATTTCGAGAAACGCTTGGTTTTATGCTCCAAGAAGCAGTACAGTATACCTATAATAATAATCGAAAAGAATAATAATCGAAAAGAAGGGGAAAAGAAAGCAAGAAGAAAAATAGGCACGTGGTGAACTGCTGCTGCAGTATACGTACTCGCCAAGCCCCCCAAGCCACAGCGCGCCACCTCTTGAATAACTGCTGCCTTCACCCTTTCAAGTTCCAACACAACCACACTCGCGCTCTTGATCCTACAAAAGAACCATAACTTCTCCGAAACTAAACCCCGATACGAGAAAGCTATCGATTGCCGTCTGTTTACTCCTCTGGAAAAGCCTCAAGCCAGCCATGGCCATCTGCATCACCTTCGGAACACATGGTTCGTCACTTACCCCAGCCCGCCGTGCCACAGCCGATGGATGGATCCTTCGTCATAGTCCTCCACCAGTTCCAGTCCGTTTCAATTGGCGGACTATATCCACCTCGAGCTTTGGGGGGACCTTATTGACTAACTTGTCTATGTGCAGAGTTCACGTCTATGCTAGAAGGGTATGAGAACGTTAGAGCTTATTGTTACAACTGTATGTTCGCCCTTGGATGCATAGCATCTACTGTGTTTTATCTATGCTCTAGTAAAGACTAACAATTCGATATAGGCCAACATTGGAATGGACGGTGTATAACGAGATGGTATGTTGAGCCCATCTATTCCTAGAGAAGAAAAAAAGCTAACTCAGTTCATCAGGCCGTTCTTCACGATTTGCTTTGTTGTATGGCTCTCGCCCACTCGCTTGGGCACCACCCACCTTCATCCATGGAAACAGAGATACTAACATATCACCGCAACAGCCTCTAATCCCTCTATCAACGCACAAGTACAAGGTAGGCCCTGGCCCCAGCCCTCGTCTTCTCTTCATTACTATAACCAGCCAAGAGCACAACTAACACCCGCTTAGGAAGTAACCTGCTACACATGCCGCTTCACTCAAGACATGCGGTATGCCCGTGAACTCCCAACTCATCGAAATACAACAAGCCCACTAACAGACTCTCAGGGACCGCCCCGACATAAACCCAAACACGCGGCCGCCACCAAATGTATACGGCCCGCAACCTCCGCCACAGGCACACTATGGAGGCTACCCGCCACCACAGCAGCAGCAGCAACAGCAACAGCAGTACCCGCCTGTAGCGTCTGGGGCGGCGTCGCCGCCGCCGCAGGGGTATTCGTATAAGTGAGGCACGATGCTTCGGCGGTTGCCTTTTTCTGTCTTTTTTCTGTTGTTCAGGTTGTTTGAGTTCAAGGGCTCAGCATGCTTTGCGTGGGTTTTCTAGCTTGGTTTGGTGTTTTGTTTTGCCTTATTTTGCTCTCTACTAGTCTATCTACTATTGTAATTGCTTATGGACTATCGGTTCGGTTCTAGGGTAGAGATTAACTCAGAATAAGTGGTTGAAACGTACTATATAATCATATCTTAGGTATAGCCATAACATTGAGCATCGAAGAAGACCTTGAAGTCACCGACAAGAAAACGAGACGGGGTATAATCGAACTGTCACACGCATAGAGGCCAGAACGCTGGCCAAAGAACAAACACAACTGGTTTCTGGAAACCAAAGCCCATCACAATTAAGCAGTCGAATCCGACTTTGCAACATTCTTCTCCGTGGGCGTCGCAACCCCGGAAGTCTCCTCCTCAACCTCCCTCCTTCCATCAAGCGCAGCCCTCTTCCTCCCCATGGCATCATAGTACATTAGCCTCGCAACCCGAACCATGCTACTTCGCCCCTCCCAAAGCGGGAATAGGACGACTCCAAACGCCGTGCCAAACAACCAGATGATCCCCACAACAACCCAGCCCGTGAAGAACTGCTTCGAGAAGACATACGAGCTACCGTACATGGGAATCGGCCAAAGGAGTAAGAAGCAGATGACCATGCCGATGGTGAGGGTGCGCGAAAGGAAGGCGGCCTTGTTGAGCTTGCGGATTTCCTCCTCCTCTTCGGAGGCGCTGGTGTTTTCGCCGGGGACGAGTTCGAGGTCGATGTGGGCGGCTGCGGCGACGTCCGAGTCGTCGACTTTGCGGATCGCGCGCATGGACTCGTAGTCGTAGTTTTGGGGTCCAAAGACGTAGGTGAGGACTGGGGAGAAGACTATAGGCGATAGCAGCGCGGCGACGTTGCCTGCAAGCATGGGGTAGTTGGCGCCCGTAGTCTCGACAGTGAACTCGCCGTATTCGGTCTTTGTGGTGACGAGCCAGGCGATCAGGGACATGGCGAGGCCGAGGACTGGGGAGGCGGCGGCCGCGATCCAGTTCTGGCCCTTCCAGACGAGGGTCATGGCGCCGGGGAAGACGGCGGAGGAGATGATGACGCCCATGAGGAGGTAGAGGTAGCCCATGCCGATTCCGGCGTAGTAGAGACCGGTCGAGAAGCCGGCCATGACGAGGGCGAAGACGATGCAGGACAAGTGGGAGATCCAGACAAGGCGCTTGCCCTTGGCTTCGGGGTTGATGTAGGCTTGGTAGATGTCGTAAGTGAAGATGGAGGAGACGGCGATGAGCTGCGCGGAGAAGGCAGATGTGACGGCCATGAAGATCATGAGAGTCGTGCAGACGGCGCCGCTGTAGCCGAGGAGTTCGACGGCGGCGAAGGGGAGCACAAGACCAGCAGTCACATCAACAGAGGCAATGCGGCGACCTCCCTCAAGGGCGAGGGCGGAAAGGCCCATAGTCGTAGCGCAGAGCCAGGGAATAGCAAACCAGCAAAGACCGCCAATGACATAACCAGGGAAAGCGTGGACTGGGTGAGCAGCAATGGCCTTGTTGTAGTATCCGTTGTCTAGGAAGACAGTACCGAAATTTCCGACCAAGTTGATGACCCAAAATATACCTCCGTCCTTGGACCTCATAGTGAGGTAGCTTCCCTCGGCGTTTCCCTCGACGGGGTGAAGCTGCGCAGCCTGGACCAAGAGATCGTACACCTTTCCTGGAGAGCCAAGCTTGTCACTGGTGGCGTATGCGGAGAAGGAGAAGATGAAGATGATGACGATAATGACGACCGTGTGCATGTAGTCGGTGATAAAGGTAGCCTTGATACCACCGAACAGGGTATAGAGCACCACACCGATTGGCAGAAGGAAACAAGCAGCAGTTGTTGAAACGCCAGTCATGGAGGTCAATACCGCAGAGCCACCAGTGAGCAGCATGGCAGTGACGAGGATGTTGGTCATCAGGCAGAAGACAATGAAGACAATGTGCACCGGTGTGCCATAGCGGGCACGAATCGCCTCGAGGAAGGTATGCGCATTAGGAGCGCGTCTCTTAAGCTCGATAGCTAGGGTTGCAAATAAGATAATCTGAACAGTGGCACCTATCAAAGAGTCAGCGCGAATCTTTTATTAATCCAATGCTAAACTAACCAGATGCATAGAAGAAAGGACCCGAAGTGCCATACTGATAGGCCACAGCAGACGACTGGAGAAGAGTAGCAGCCCAAGTCCAACTACTCACAACAGCAGAGGCAACAAGACCAGACTTGACACTACGTCCAGCCGTGGAGAACATCTCAGAGGTAATGACTTCATGCTGATACCTGTAATACAAACATGTCAGATACCGCTCACGCATTTAGATAGGAGCCAGTCATACCTCTTGAGAGCCCAGGTAATAAAGATCATGACCAGGGCGAAAGCGAACCCCAGCCCGACAATGATACCATATCCGAACGCCTGAGATAAAGGTGCCTCGAAAGCAACAGTCTCCACGCCCTCGGCATCAGGGCCAGCAATGACAGCAACCATCCTGAGTGGGTATACCTAGTAGTACGCAAGGCAGCGTTGCAAGGACCCAAGTGGTGTAAAGAAAGAGGACTAGTCTGCCTCGAATGATCTAGAGATAGAAGAGCTAAAGTATCAAGAAGCGAGCCGGGCAACTGGCTGATATATGTCCCCCAAATCTCCGAACTCGCAACGACGACGATCAACCACGGTCTTGGACAGCTGCGGTAATCAGCAAATTATTGTCCATGGCAATGAGAAATAAGAATGAATCACCATGGCCTCGAGCCAAGGCCCCGACAGGACCTTGATAAGGGCCATCAGTTTCGTAATAGCCATCGAAGCTTGGCAATAGGCTCCCCGGGCAGACTGGAACATGGATCCCTCCCAGGGTTCTCTGGAGTCTGCAGCAGTAGGAGCAGTTAGCAGTGGATGCTCATGACGGAGAAGCTTCAGAGCTTCCTTCGCCCAAGGTCGGCGGCGGGGTCTCACATTATCGTGCCGATAGAGAATGGGCTGAGACTCAGAGCTGTCATTGGCGAATGCTTATCAGCAGAAATATAAGGATTGGGTCAAACGAGGGAGATAAGCCCGTATGATGGGAACCTCGAGAACGGGCGCCGCTCGCCGACGCGCCGTTCCAACTTCATTTTGCACTAACCTGCACTTGTGGGCCTGATATCTCGCGTTCCGCTGTCATTCTTCTTTGTATGCGCTTTTTGCACCTCGATAACGCTTTGGCCATGAGACTCACCTTTAAACTTTTACTCGAATCTGCGATTAATTGATAACCGCACTTTCCGTGTTTCCCCACGGGCTCAATCCTTTGCTTCTGTATGTACTCTTTCATTCGACGAAAATATCCCGGACCACCTGCTCGCTGCAGCCCCTGTTGAGTAACGTCTGAGACTCTGAGTCGAGGTCTCTCCTCTGGAATGCCTATCGTGGTTAGTCGAGCCTTCGCTTAAGACCCCAGGATATGGGGAAGACATTCGTCCTCCGGAGTCGTGGTCGATAGTCCGTTTGTGTACTTTCGACAAAGTTTGTCAGCAGCAGCTCTATGCTATCTATCCTTGGGCTCCAGCTCCAGCGCTTTGCAGAGGATTTGAGACTCAAACCATTATCTCTGGAAAACTCACACATCGGGTAGACTCATGAGCTACCGTGGCTCGATGGTCATGCCTTGTATCAAGAGCTCCAACCCAGATATCATCCCCAGCCAGCCTACAACACCCTCAGTAACCCAAAATAGTAGACTCCGAGTCCTACACCACCCCAGTTCCCACCATGACCATCCCGCCCAATCCACACGGCGGGCCAGTCCCAGTCCCAGTCCGCTCAGCCCTGCAGCAGTCTAGCGTGTGGCAACATGCAGTAATCTCAGGCCTTCGCGTGGCGGGAATCGCATTTGATATCTCGATCTGCTTATCTAACGACTTACCCTAGTCCCCTCCTCAATGTCTAGCTGGCTTTCTGACCGAGCTTTGGGCGGTTCCAATTCGAGCCCCTCGAGCAGCTACCCCCTCATGACTCGCGATTAGCGCAAATGACTGCTCGACTAGCCATGCGGGAGAGTTCGAATCCATGGTCGTGTGTGCGGGACGTGTCAGATCACTGCTTGCTAGCATTTGAGCCACCATGCACTGTAAAACGGCATATCTACCCGGCGATGGTGGTGGACTAGGATTCACCGAGATCTGAAGGGTCTATCCTTGGCTGAAAGGGTTCCAGATTGAACACACATCCCGACAACCTGGCGCCGATAGCGGGGGGCAAGATGGTGGCATCAAAATTCGTACCTGTCAAGACGAGGCTATACGAAGATCGGCAAAAGGGTACTATACATATGCATTGTTTCCCAACTGAACTAAACTGACAAACACTGCACTAACAATATGCCAATCCGAGCACCGAATGCAAACACAATAATGATATCCGAAAGTCTACGCTGCAGATAGGTCTCGGACGTCGAACAGGCGATCTCCAGTAGGTAGAAGAAAGGGGTAGGCGGTTTCCATGAGCTGTGCATCCCAGGCTCGCCGGCGCACGGAACGAAACAGCGGAAGAGGCGCAAAGGGTATATGGTTTTAGAAGGTTCAAAATGTGTTGAGGGAATCAGTTCGCACGCCTCCATCGTCTCATTTCTTGCAGAGTGGGCGTTTGGTATATTCTTCGAGCAGGAATCACAGCCCAGATTCCTCAGAGCCGTGCCGCTCAGAAGAACATCCCTTCCCATTCTGCGATGTCAGGCTCGGCGAATATGGAGGGCGAAAAGGCGACAGAACAGATCATGAAATCGCAATTTAGGAGGAGAATTTGCGGGTAATCTTGGCAATGACTAGACGAGCGCACAAGTTAGTATCGAACAAGACTCAACCCATAAAGCGATGTTAGAGCACATACCATGCAATCCGACAACGGAGAAGATGAAGCCCAAGCTGAGAACGAGGACAACGACGGGGTCAACCCTCAGACCAGGGCTCTCGTCTGTGTAGAGCTTGAGCATAGTGCTGGAAGAGCCACCGGCACCCGCGGCGCGAGTCGAGCTAGGACGAGCATTGCGAAGGGACTCCTTGTGGTCTGCAGCCGCGCGGCGACGCAGAGCAGCCCGGGGACCACCAGGGGGGGTAGGAGAGGAAGGACGGTTGACGGAGGAGACAGCAGAGGCGGTGCCAGCGGACTTGGAGTCCGGGCCTGATTCAGCACCAGAAGTCAAAGGGGAAGCAGCGCGAGCGGAAGACTAAAAACAAATGATCGGGTTAGCCCGATTGCATAGAGTGAGCTTTCAATGAAGCCATGTTGTCGATGGATTCGCCCCCGGGAAATGAAGTAGCGATCGACGAAAGGGACACCTACCATTGTGCGTGAAAAGGGAATTGGACGGTAGAGAAAGACTCGGCGAAAGAAGGTAAATATTACAGGAATAGATTGAAGAATCGAAATAAAGAATTGACTCAGGGCAAGCAGAGAAAGAGGTGAAGAGGAGGAGTGGAAACTGGGAACTGGTGAGGTGAGGTCTGGAGTCGCTCCAAAGAGGACACGCTCACGATTTCCATCCACCAGCTCGGTATTGTCACGTATCGTCAATCTCCCTTTCCCCAGCTTGAACAGCCAACCAGTATTGAATTTTTATTACTTTGATGTATTGGTATTTAATCCCATTGCAACATCAACTGCTCCAACGGTCGAAGGTACCTAGGTACCACTTAGATTAAGTAGTCCTATCCCATTGTACTGGTGGGAGGCTGTCACTGGACTTGATTGTGTAGCTGTAGCTTGTGTATCCCCACGATCAATACTTTGAGTATTGGTAGGTTACTAATAGCCTCCACATTCGCACCAGTTCTACGACATAACAAGAGGTTGGAGTCATGATATTTTTTGTCATAAAATAGTAGCTAGGTAGATCGAAGCAAAAGAAAATGTTCATCAACAAACGCTATGGGTACCTTTAAACAGATAAGTGAAATCGAACAGTCAGGGGCAGAAGGGACCCAGACTGTAGGTATAGAGTAACAGTCGTGACAAAAACCCGAGCAACGTAGGAATAGGTATCATATTGCAAATCTTCAAGACGCCCCAGTTCAATGTCAAGGCCGAAAAAGGCCAATTGCGCAGCATATATAGATTAAGCACGTCGCAATAATCTCAGCGCCGGTGTAGTAGTCGATTGTGCGGAGAATGTCGTTCACGCCGGTTCGATTTTCGATTAATCGATCATCATTCGAGTGGGCACTTGCTCGCTGGCAACGTTCGACAATTCGGTAGAATTGTCGTTCTTCTCCGCATCCTTGCCTTTCTTTTTCTTGTTGATATGGGGTTTCAGCCCCTTGTGGAAGTTGTGCATGCATACACAGGCGTTGATTATAGTCATCACAATCAGAATAAGAGTAATGATGGCGAAGAATGTCAATGACCGTCGGGCAGAAAGGTAGTCGTTGGCGGTAGCTGGCTGGTACATACGAACCAACTTGAAGAGGAAGTATGCCATTGCTGCGAAATACAGGAGCTATCAAAACGTCAGAAGGATTCAAGAATTCAGGAGTATGCTCGGTAATTTACAATGATGACGATCATGCCAATTGTGCTCTCGCGACGCACAAAGAATGCGGCGCAAAGAAGAATCAGGATTGTAACCGGAATAGCAGCAGTGGTAAGTGCGAACTCGATATCTTGTCTGTTGGTGACGATGACCAGGAATTGGACGGTAAACCCGAGGAAGAAGAAGAAATCGAATTTGAGCAAGGCGATGTAAATCTGCAAATGGGTCAGTCTCTCTCTCGAAGTCTCGAAAGTAAAGCACCACACACCTGATAGGTCAGGTAACGACGCTTCATGCGCAAATCGGCACTGATATGCTTGTAGATAGACCATGCAAATTCATCATAAAGCTTCCAGGCGACGAGTACCAACAAAACACTACCCAAAGCAACAACAATTGGAATGATAATCAGGAATGGCTCTGACTGATCCCAAATATCATAGCTAATAGAGTCGTTGTCCGTCAAAACCTTAAGACCCTCCTTGATTTGTTGCACTTGAACAGCTCCATAGATCAATAGACCAATATTGCAAAAACACAACCCGATGATCTGAATGGTGTTTTTGAGGCGGAGGGCATCGTATACAAGAATCAGCTCGTAGATGAATCCAAAGCAGTACAGGGCTAGGAAGGTCGGGATCGTTTTCGCGGCGACGACTTGTTCACCTTGAGGTTGAAGTTGGATCTGGAAGTTGGCGAACACATATCTATCGTAGGCCATGGCGTTAGTGACAAAGATTGAGGTGGGGGAGGGCCGATAAACCATACACTTCTAGGGCAAGCGTGATAATTACTTGAACTAAAGCGACAATGGCGAAGGACCATGTCCACATAGAGTTTGGTTTGTACATCTTCTTGCGTGATGGTGGAGTTGGAGATACATTTGTATACCCTTCTCTCGCGCGAAAGCCCCCGTGACCTCGTCGAAATGTCGGATCGAAAGACCCGCCGAAGAGGGAGTCACGCGAGCCGTGGGAATAAATCTTGACGAACTGCTCCGTTACGGAGCTGGTGTCTCCTAGAATATCGTTGTCGTAATACAGTATGGCGGTTTACCACGGAGGTGTGGTAAAGCAGGCCGAGGGCGACTCGTCGTCGATGAACAGGGTGGAAGGTGAAATGGTATCGACAGTCGCACCCGATCGTTCCCTGGGATCCCTTGCACAGTTTCGTTTTGAAGCCGTCCCAGAGTCAGGAGGGCAAAACTTCCAGGGATGGATGAGCACCGAGGAAGAGCTCCTCAGCGAACATACACTCCCAACAAACCCTCCTGGTAGTCGAACGATAGACTGGGGGTGAGATGAACGAGGAGGAAGCGGTCGCGGGAGGAATCTGGAAGATGAATGGTTTGTATTTTCCCCAGAGGATGCCGGTTTGTTGCCAAGCCGCTCGTGATACGCCGTGTGGTGTCGGGCGGGGAGGCTCACATCGATCGTTGAAGGCGAGGTCGAAGGCTGAGCACCTGCAGGCTGGTGAAGATCGAGGATGGCTGAAGTTTGGTCGAGGGAAGCGAGTGGTGGAAAACGAGAGAATTAAGGATACGAGCGGAAAAGAATGAAGATCAAAAAAAAAGACCAACGGCACTCGGAAATGAAGGCTGGGGAGTCGAGAAACGATGGACAAGGCAAAAAGAGAAAATCGAAGTCTTAAACTGGGGGACGCGAAACAGCGGGCGACTCCGGAAATTCCCAGGGCCAATACACGCAGTGCCTGGCCTGGGAACCACGGTTTAGGGAGGATCCTGTGGGACTGCAAAAAGGACAATTCCAGAACGTCTTCCTTTTGGCAATCCAACTGACAGCTAACGGTGACCTTTTCCAAAATCGCTCTTCGAGTTCCCACTATTATTATTGATCAGGTTTCTTCCCACTCTGTGATTATTGCCGTCAATCTTCTAAAAATACTCGATATCCAACACTCTCGATTGTTGTCCCGTCTTTGGTGGCTCGCATTGTTGTACGACCTCAAAGTGCTTTTTGTTCTTCAACATTCCTGTGCCACAGGAGCTTGAATGCTTAAACATGGTTGAAGACAGATGTACTCCTGTTCTGCTGGCAGCTGCTCTACACTTCCGAGTCCCTCAAGCAAGCTTCTCCAAGTTAAAAACGTGGACGTTCTCTCTTTGCTACACGTCGGTCAGCCTGCCTCTTCAACCAACCCATTAATGTCAGAGTCAGATTGTCAATCTTAAGGGCTCTAGCTATTTTTAGGCAACCTGGCATGCATCTGCAGGGGATCAAGAGCATTTGCCTGAGACCTGTGAGGACGAGTCTGCATTGTAGACACAGAGCCGTCTCGCCTCAGCAACAGATGATAGCTTTCTAGACGCCCTCACACTTCGCTCATCTCCAGCAATAAACCTGCCACGGGACCATGAATGGCGCAATTAACTCTGAAGCCAAGACTTATCTACAAGGACACCCCACGGAAATCTCTTGCATACTTGACACGGGAGCTAAGGCTAAGCTCCAACAGAGCATCCCAGCAACACCCGCTGTCTATTGTTTAACTGAAACCAGACGTCAACCCATCGAACAACAAAGGCAAGAAACATAGTGTTTCTAACCACTTGAGGCTCAAGCCGGAGCTGAATAATTCAAATCGCCAGGATCACGGACTAGCGGTGGCTGTGAGACACGCAAGCCACTCCCCACTGTGCGCGCTGCACAAGCTGTACGAGGTGTGGCTTGGCCGCCTGGCCTCCTGGCCCAAGGCTGATTTTCAGAGACGGATCATGAAGGAGAAATGACTTCTGAAAATGCGAATGATGACATTACGAGAGAAGGTCCATAATCCCCCACCGCTAAGTCTTAAATGTTGAGAAGATGGTGTTCTCCACGTAAGAGCACACTCTATTTAACCGATATAGTAGTCCAAAATGTGCAGAACTGTAGATGCGCTGAATCACTAACATTCTCATTTCGAGCATTGAGACAGGCCTCTCGGATAACAGGTGCTATCAGCCGCACAGGAAAGTGACTGGTCGTATGAGAGAGCTTTCTTGCTTGAGGTGCTGCCGCTGCTGCGCTCTGCAACTTAGATTGAGCCCGCAGGCAGCGTCCTACACAGATTCAGGAACCTGAGCAATGAGCATGCGCAGACACATAGATTGCCGCCATCTACAACAAACAGATGAAGCATTGAACGTGTACCATACGAGAATGGATTGATAAGATTGTCCTCGGCCTCACACAAGCGCTAGTGCTGCCCGTGGACCTCCATACAAGCCCAACGCGGAAGGCGGTATCCAAGCTTGAGCACTCAAAAGTCAAAGAACATCTCAAAATTATTTCGTCCTCTTCCTTTCTTCTCCTCTCCAAGCGCCATCCCCACCAATGCTGCGTTTCTTTGCTACACACGACAAGACCACCACATCTTGTCTCACCAGAGATTTCCCAATCTCAGACGGTGACTCCCTTGCAAATGAGAAATTCGGAGAAATCTTCAAAACCCCACATGAACCCGCTTCGCTCCCACGGCGAAGCCGGTACTACCCTTGAGGGTCTGGTGTGATATCTCGTATACACACCTGCAATCGGCATCAGAAACATCGGGGGGAGCGTCGGGGTCTCCGGGCCTCGGTTGCTCTTTTTCCCCTTGGGAGAGTCGTTGCGAAGATTGTGTGTGTTCGTCCCTTTGGGCGGACATGACACTTTAGTGCAATACGCAGCATACCTTTGCTTTTTCTTTTCCCTCTGGGGGAAGATGGCTGGTATCATTCGATTCCGATTATTCTGGTGGGGATGGTGCTTCACCTCTTTTTTTCTCAGGTTAGTTTGTTCTTCTCTTCCCCTGTTATTTGTGACTGGGAAGGCTGGGAAGGATGGTTTTTGTGGCCTTGCTAATTTGTGGGGTCTGGCCGCCGTGGTCTGTTAGGGGGCTCCGATGGCTAAGGTGGTTGGATGGGTACTGTTGGGTTCGTTGCAGAGCACGAGGGTACAGAGTACACCGAGTACATAATGTCGGAAGCTGGGAGCTGTCGATGTACGAGATAATGTGCATATACATGCTGGGGTTATGCTATCGCTGCATGATGCTATGTTTTAGGATTTCTAAGGCTGTGATACGAATGAAAGCTCTGTATTAGCCCGACCGTCTGACTGTAACCAAGCAAACGTAGAACTCCGTCAATCGCTCGATGTCTAGACTAGAATGGACATTATAGTAGGCTTAAGTTCTACCTCCATGGGACAGCTCGTCAACATTCAAGGGATATTTTTGAAGGACAGTAGTAGAAAAAAAAATAGAGCTGTAATCGTTGCCTTCTGAAGCATCCCCCTTCATGGTCATAAAATGGTTCGGTTTTCTTATATTACCCTGTTCACCTCGTTTATTCCTCATCGCCGATCTGCAGATAGATCCGTCAGTACATCTTCCTCAAGAAGACTATCGTAGTAGCCTCTGAGACTGGACATGCTATCACTTACCTTGGGAGCGAGGTAGAACCTCAAGTGGCCGCTTCCAAGACCATATTCGACGAGGAGAGGTACCTCCTGGGAGAGGCACAGGCTCACCTTATCCGAGAGATTAGTGGCCTTGCAGAAGTTGACGAGGTACTTGAGGGAGAATGTGAGGGCGACGGGTTCGCTGAGGACAATGGAGACGTTCTGCTCGGGCTTGTCGACGCTGGTGTGTTGGCGGATGGTGACGGAACCGCTGCCAATGTCACCCTGGCAGGAGAACTTGACGCCTTCCTTTGTGGCCTCGATCACGACTATGAGGACGACTATGGTTAGATAGTGTTTCGAACGAGATAGAGCACGGCAAACACCGGCGTCTAGTATAAAGAAAATGGAAACCTACCGGACTCAGAGAGGTTATTCAAGTCTCTGCAAATTCGTTGAAACTCGCTCGCGGGCATCTCCACTGTAGCAGCGTACTCTGTGTCGGGGATAGCCAAGTGCTCTTGGTCGATATCCATCAGCTTAATATCATACTCGCTCAGCCTGTCCGTCTCCGAGCTCTCGAACATCAGGTTGACAACATCCGGGGAGTCATCCGCCTTGAGGGTGAGAATGTCGTCGTTCTGAGCAGCCCGCAGGACCTTGGTCAGGGAGACCAGGTCGATACCGAGGGGGATGTTGCGGTCGCAGCGGTAGGGGGAGAAACCCTCGGCCTTGAGCAGCATGGACACGAGGGCGACGTGGGAGTTATCCATGGCCTGGAGGGCAATGCCGGAGTCATTGCAGTCGAAGTTACAGTACTGCACGAGATCTTTGATGGCGTCGACGACCTGAAAGAGGGGGCGGGTGTGAGTGATTCGTTTGATGAATTGAGAGGACGGTTATGGGTAACGTACGCGCTTGAGCAGACTGGCATGTTCTAGGCGAGCTTCCAACACTGTTCTCGTGGTTAGACACGTTTCAAAGAACGGGCTTGTTCGCGGTCTCTTACTCTTGCTGTGCTATGTGGTGTTGAGTGTGGGTGCGGTGAAGGAGTGAGGTGGATGAAGAGCTAGAGTAAAGGGCGTTCAGTAAATTCTGGAGGCGTGCCTTCAAGTTAGACGGATGTGTTTAGGATCCTGGGTATCTTGTAAAGCTCACAGGTGATTATAAGGGAGAATTGGCTGGAGTTTGAGAAGGAGCTGGGAGATTTGAAGGTAAAGAGGGCAGGCCGTGAATTTCGCGTTCGAGGGTGGGGAACGAACACGCGTGAAGGTCGCGCGCGCCTCCTGCCTGAGGCGAGGTAATATGAACATTTTGAGCTTAGTCCCAAGGCAGATAGAGGCTCGTGTGCTCTGCAGAGCTAGCTGCCTGAGAAAAGAGAATACCTTACTCAATTTAGTTGTTATTAATAGCAATTACCAATATAAGTATACACTTTGATACAGGAACGAAATCATCTGGCATCTGTGGCGAGTCTTCTCCAGGGCAACACGTCCGCGATGTCCTTATAATAACACAGGCAATGTACAGGATAATGTACAGAACGAAGAGAAAACGTATCCAATCCGAATTAGATATTGACCAAAAAGAAATGAAGTGAAAATCCACAAACGCCAAGCTCCGACCAATTCTATACAGTCTGGGTATCAATCGCGCGATTGGGACTGAGCGACAAAGAAGGGTAAAATATGTGCAGAGTTAAGGAAAGTTTGTAAGGCATCCTGGCAGACAATGGAGGCAGATTCGTAACAGAGTCGTATCAGAGGCTTGTAACCCGCTTGGAGTTTCCAGTTCGAGGCCGCTGTTTAATCACCATCTCAAGCTCCTTGAGCATGTTTGTATTGGCATCCACGCGGTCTCTTGCAGCGGCCTGTTTAGCTCGATCCTCTTTTACACGCGCAATGCGCTCTTCTCGAGTAAGGGAAGCCCTTTTATTTCGTGCAGGGAGAGCAACCGCCTCGAGTATCTCCTCAACATCGTCAATGCTGTAGGTTATGCCGGAAACAGGCCTGCTCTCGCCGTTCAAAGCCTTCAGCGCATCGGATGGACTGCCCTCTACTGCGGTGGTGCCACCTAGACTTGGTGTTGGTGACAAGGGGAAAAGCCCGCTCGGTGGACGTGAGCGAGAAGCAATCGAATCCTTGTCTAAACTCGTCATGAGGTTGGATTTTCCAGCCTCCCATTCCTCGAGTAGACCTCGGATATCAGTTCCGATCGATTCATATTGAGCCAGCAGCGACGCTTCGAGCTCACTGCTGTCAGCACGATCAAGGTCGCCGGTAGATGCCTCTTTGAAAATGTGCATTTTGGCGTGAAGCGCACGGATTCCCTGAGACAGAGAATTCAGCTTCCGATACTGAGCCCGCAGATTATCCTTGTTTGGAGAAGCTGTTGGCAGTGGAGATGGAGGGGCGACTGCATCTGTACGATCATCTTCATCGAGAATGCTAGTGACTTTCTGCATGTTGTCGCCTGTAACCTTGGCCAGGTTCCGCATCTGTTCAACCGCGGTACTCCATCTGGTGATATCGGAACCGTCGCCATCGGCTCCAAGAGCCAAAAGACAGCAAAGAATACTCTTTCTAACAAGATAAAGCCTTCCAAAAAGGGTGCGGAGGCCGCGTAAGGAATATTGGTCTTCGGTTTCTCTATCGGCAAATGTGGTCTCGGCTTCCAAAAGATCTGCTTGCGAAACGTCGTAGATGTCGTAATATTTTTCAAGGTTGGCGTTGTCTGTTAGAGGTTGTAGGATTTGTTGCGTTTGAAGGTAGTGCTCTAGCATAGAGTAAAAGCACTCGGATACGGCGCGACGGAGTCTCAAGCATCTTCGGATCTGGCTTTGATCCTCGAGTCTGGTCACCGGAGGTAGCGGGGTGCTTCTATAAACAAATTAGGATCTAGTACGTTATATATTCAGACGCGCAAAGAGGAACCCACATGCGGTAGCCTCTCGAGACCAGTTCCACCTCTTGTATGAACACCACTGACGCTGAAGCTGCAGAGTCGAATCCCTGCGCATTGCCAATCAGGAGCACAGCCGCATCGACGGCTTGGTGTCGCAGATATTTGAGCCACTGGCGTCTCGCAAAAGCGTAGAATAAGACTCCAATGACCGGGAGTATCACCAACAAGACGCCGACTTTCCGAGTACTGAAACCCGCCCCGGTTCGAGGTCGACTCCAGCTTAATAGCCAGGCAATTGAGAAAGAAGTCGAAGCTGTTACAAATACGCCCTGAAGGCCAACAGTTGTAGTGATAGAGGGGAGGTCCGTTGCATTCGCGGTAGATAGTACATCGGCGGCCGAAGTGTATGAGGGGGCGCTGTGTTCGTTCAGAAGTTGCGATGCAACGATAACATAGCCGAACTGTTCCAAGAATCTCTCGTTGTCGCTCCGTCCGATGCGTGAGTTCAGGGCGGACTAGTATAATCATGTTAGCATGCCCTGTAGACGGCTGTTGGATCTTAAACCTACTGCGCAGACATCATAGATCCGACCCAGAGCAGCTGTCTGACGTGAGGCCTTGAGGTTCAGTGGTTTTGGTAGCTTGTTCCGTATACGAGTTTGGAATTTCGAGGCTCCTCGCGGTGCGAAGTCGGCGGCGGTCGAGTCCGATAAGTCGTTCTCTTTCACTGTCCAGTCCGGGTTATGTTCGCCTTCCCCTGAAATTCCAGACACGTCAGCTTGTTTCCCCCGTCGAGCTGAGGCCCACCGACTAACCTCGAAGATATTCGGCCAACGGCGAATTCTCATAAACCAAAGCTTCCATGACTTGTGTTCATTCCGTGTGCTTCGTGGGAGGCGGCAGCGTTCGGCGTTGGTGGATTCGGGGCGATGTCGATTAAGATGAGGAAGGCGTATTATAGACGGATAACGTATGGACTAGATATAGACGAGGGGCATATAATCGGGAGTAGCGTGCTATTCCAAAGCCATCTCTTTCAACTCCTGAGAGCGCCGCTCGCTGGCCTAAAGGGGAGGGAGTATCAGCAGGTCGGGGAAGTTGTGCGCGTGAGATTAGAGCTCCGAATGCAGGCAGGGACGGATTTATCGTATCGAGAAAGGTTATCGTGAGTAGGATAATCCCCCTGGAGAGTAAACACCGAATATGCAAGACAGAAACCGGTGCAGGGCCACGTTGAAGATCACAGGCCGTCTGACGGCGTTTCTGGGGAAGGGGTAGAGTGGAAAGCCGCCGGCGGTCGAATCGGAGGCGGAATCACAAGGCGTTAGACGGCCTGGCCGGAGCTACTTCTTCGAGGAGTTAACGACTTCAACGGGCCTGGGCGACTCGCCCCACTGTCAATCCGAGACCTGAATGAACGCTTTCACTGACTTCTCAGGCACATCAACAAGCAGGAGCACGAGGGGCCCGCGATATACGCAAGGGATTGTCAGAGAGTTATATAATGTTGACCAGCTCGTTCCCACGAGAGGCTCTCGTGAGAATCTCCGCAGTGGGCCGAGGTCCCCAACCGCAGCGCAAGGATGATTTCAGGTGTTAACTACATTGGTTCTCCCTCGGATCCTTCGTCGAGCATAACGTTTGTTTCAGGTTGACGTAGAGGCAGATCGATCGCCTCAGACTGGATGTCGCCCAGCGTCCAGTGACACTCACCGCGAGCGACGGTCAATCAAGGGATCACTATGACAAAACAATACTTGATAATCAGGTCTTCGCTCTTGCACATTTATAGTCCTTGTATGATATAGGACATTTGATATGGGGCTATCTCGTCCATAATCGCCACAACGCGAGAGACAACTTGAAACTGTGTTAGGAATATCGGGTCAGAGTCCCAAAAATATATACTTCTCCGCAGGTTCCATTCCCTCGATGTAAACTCCACCATCAGAAAAATCGCTTGCCTCCTATTATGTACGTCATAATTTGCATTGTTTTCATTATGAGATTAACTCAGCTACAAGTGCAGACACATGCAGCTGTAAGTCGTATTTCTGGTGATGCTGTACCTCATCATTGCCTGAGGCCGAGACGCGTTGCACGGGCAACGAGACCATCAACATCGCGTCCCCGAAGATGCGTCGAGACTCGAACACGCATATCGATTGTGAAGAGGAAATTATCCCACCCGGTTCTTCCTCTTTAAACTTAAGGACAGCTCTTAATTTCTCATCCAATCTCCTGTATCCGATATTTTCAACCCACGATCCGGACTTACATCCCTTGCTCGTGGCCGCCGAGTCCGATCTAGTTTGAGTACTCGATAGGCGGGCCCTCTATGATTCTAACGTTCACACCTACCGCGATAAGTTCCAATATGTCTAGTTTACTTCTCGAAGTTGGAACTCCCTGTCCGAGGCGCTCGAAAAACTCAACACCTGGAGACTCTACCGGGACGGGAAGCGACTCATTCGGCTTGTGGGACGACAGCCTCGGAAATTACGACGACACCAAGAACATCGACTTTACCACGGAGATAAGAGCGCCTATTCCGACAGGAGCTAAACCAAAGCGAAGGTCAAAGGCCAGTACCTCTTTTATCATCCACAGCGATTACGAGGAGAAACCAGCGGCCATCAAGCAGAAGCGGGAAATCAAACCGGCTCTTAGTGCTGCGAACCGCAAAACGTCGTTACTCGCGCAGCCTGCACAGAGGTTTCGTCCTCGAGTCAGCTTTGCTCCAAGTCCCGTCAAGCATTCACAGCAGCGCAATGAAGTTGAGCCGATAAAGCGAACCACAAAGCCGAGTGTGCACAAGAACAATGAGCTTCTCCGGCGGATTAGTGGTGAGGGTGAGGGTGAGCTGGGCAAAGACGTTATGAAGAAGGATGTACGACGAAACACCATCTATATTCCCCCGGAAGACACAACCGTGGCGAGCCTGTTCATGGGTCTTTTTAGCCCGCTCAAATCTGGAAATTTGAACCACGTAGCGGAGCTCACGGAGATCAACAGCCTGGGATCTCAGATCGCGAAAAAGCAGCAGGCGAAACAGCAACTTGCGTCGTCCCCAGGTCGCATTCCACTACAGAATAGCTCGAAGGTACTTCAAGAGTCAAACGGCACAGTCGATATCCCCGGGAAGAATGGAGGCAAGGAGAACATACCCCCTGGAATGGTCCTCGTTGGCGCCAAGGGAAAGAACCTACAAACGTCCAAGTGCATCGACTCCGCCGTTGACGAGCTAGCTGCTCTGAGCTTGACGGATAAGGAGTCTCGAGGCATACTTGCATCTGCCCAGACTGTCACCAAGCCACTCGCGACGAAGACGGTCAATATCGCTGCGCAAAAGACCAAAAAGAGCCAGGACATGTCCAAGCTTTCTGTCAGAGGTGGTGCCGGGGTGAGAAGAGGGTCGAATTCCGGAACTAAGGATACAGGCAGAAGGACTTCTACCGTGTCGGACCCGCTTAGTGCTTCAAGGTCTGGAATGAACCCGTCAATTAATCGGAACAGCTCGAAACATACCAAAAGCGAGTATCCCCCGGTACCGCAGGGAATCACGAATCCATCAATGTACGATGACAATTGGCTTTCTCACCAGGAAGTCATATTGACACAGTTAATAAATGGACTGTTTGACGAAACAAACGGCATTACACAAACAGACGACCCTGCCGTCCTTCGACGCGAACTACTCCTCATCTACCAAAGCCCGTCCTTTACAGATTTGTACAAGAGGCTACAATCTTCGCTGCTGTATGGTGCCCTCAGCATCCCCAAACATGTCTTAGCGAAGAATAGCCGACTGAGGCACGACCTGGGATTGAAGCGGAAGTATATTGATATTTGGCTTCAGACATATGAACCCAGAGCCTTGAAGGGCGCATTGGAGACCGTCACTGGCAGGATCATCCCGGCCTTTAAGCCTAGTTCTAGCATTCAGAGCGCTAGCGAAGGCTCTCCGAATGCGGAGAAGGCACTAAGGAGGAGACTCGAGAAGTTTCTGGGTGCATTCTTGGTACAAAATCAGGATATGGATACCAGTGAGAACAGCGCCGAGGAACCCGAGCCCCTGGGCAATGCGTATCGCCGAACCGTCCTCCGCAGCATTATGCTGGTTATCCTGTTGGACAAAGCGAGGCTCACTCCGAAGACATCACTATCTCATTGTTTATTCCTTGCCTCGTCACCTTACAAGTCGTCTTCTGCTGTGCTTCAAGTATTAACCCGGTTTCTACTCCCGTCATGTGGCGATATCATCAAAGCCCTAGGCCAACTGGACTGTCAAGTATCATACCAGCAGCATCCGCTCGAGGAGTACGAGTACGAAGTTTCCAACCTCGCGGTCGATCTGAGGGATGGCATCAGATTGACAAGGATAGTGGAGTTGCTTCTCTATCCCCGTACTCCGCCCGATAACTCCTGTGATGTGACACTCTCCGAGATGAGGTTATCTAAGGACTCCACAGATGACTCCCGCTGGCCGCTGTGCCGTCGCTTGAAATTCCCCTGTTTGAGCCGTACAGTCAAGATGTTCAACGTCAGAGTCGCTCTGGATGCATTGGCCTCCAACAGAGAGGGCAAACGGCTTATCAACAACATTCGGGCTGAGGATATCGTCAATGGACACCGCGAGAACACTATTGCTCTATTATGGGGCCTTGTCAGCAAATGGGGTCTTTCTGGACTCGTCGACTTGGGCGACCTACGAACAGAGATAACGCAGTTAAAGCAGCGAGCTATATCTCGACATGAACTTGAAACTCAAAATAATGAATCGACTGACCACGGCGAGAATGGTGAGGCTGCAGTGATGCTGAAGCAATGGGCCTCACTCCTTGCCCAGCTACATAGCGTACAATCTAGCGTCACCACAAAACTGGGAGACAGCAAAGTCTACGAGTGTATACTGGACGAATACGAAGGATACATCCTCAGCCAGAACCAGTTCGATCTATCCAACGGATGCAAAGCATCTTTGGAAGACCGCCTACGAGCTCTAGGATGCAGCACGCAATTTAGTGAGTCTGCCAACCACCCCAGAATCAAAATATCCTTCTAACAAGTGAAACCACAGTCCGCCTTGTCTCCCCAAGACGCACTTCCCACATTCCTGACACAAACTCCAACACAGGCGCCATAGCCTTCCTCTGCTCCCGGCTCCTTCCAGCCACGAAACAAGCCCGCGCAGCCATCGTCCTCCAAAACGCATGGCGACGCGTCCTCCGTAACCGCGAGAATAAACGAAAAATCGCCGCAAGAGACATCGCACGGCAGTGCGCTGCCGTCGTGCAGACTAGAGACCGGATCCTCTGGGCGAAGAATGTCATCGTGCATTGGTGGAGAATGAGCAAGTCGAAACGACGGAGAAGGGCGACTGCGACGAGGAGAGTCACGCATGGGAGGAAATCTCTCATGACAAAGACCACGACGACGAGGATTCCCCTGCGTTGTGGGACGTGATCTTCATCTCTCCTGGCTTTGCTGAATTTTATGTTGGGTTTTGGTTTTGGGGACTAACTCTTTCGCAAAACTTGGCCACGTACTCAATTGAGTGTCTTGCTACATTTCGTGTCGAGTTGGAACTTCGGCCTGCCTATTGTCTGGCAGGTTACGCTTACTCAATACTTTCGTTGGTAGTTTCTTTTCTTTCTTTCTCAGCTTTCTTTGTATCTCATTTGTTATCCCATTGCATACTTTGAAACGAACAGCCCAAGAATGATACACACACATAGACACAAGCCAGCGTCTCACTAGTCGTCGCAGGCAGTGCGTCGTCTACCCTGTAGATCTTGGGCAGCTGCTGGACCCATTGGCAGAATAAAGGGCCAGCAGTAGCGTGGAGACTGGATAGAAGGTGGGAAAGCAGCGTGGCCCCATGTCTGACCCCGACTCCCCGAATTGGAGTCTACTACGGAGTAAACCCTGACTCGTAGGAGTTACAAAATCCTGGCCTCTCTCCATCCTTCTCAGTTTTCACTGGTCCAGGCAGTTCGCAGCGGTTGCTGTAGATACATAGCCAGCCTGTGCCGTGCCGCGTCGCGCCGTCGCGTCTTGCGTGAACGAAGCCTCGATCTGATTTGAGATCAAGAAGCATTTCCCGAATCGGCAGTTGAACAGGTTCTGAACCTTGAGGGTAATTAGGTAGCCGCATAAAATATCCGATCAGCACCTAGTAAGCACCCTCCCTCTACATACCTTCGAATGTATGTAGAAACTGAGGCTTAGCAAACAAAGGCCATGCATCTATTTACCTGGCTACCACCAAATCGAGGTCTAGCGTGCGTGTATGTATGCGAGTCCACGAATGTTCTGACGCAAGCACTAAGCATCAAGTCCCTGCCTGGCCTGGGCTGGAGTCAAGAACGAAAATCGATGAATTGAGCTGCGTGATTCGACTATATATTTGGAATTTTTGCTCCGAGTGCGATGAGTGGTAGGTTGCGCATGGCATGGCATTTGTTGCATTGCCACTATCAGTTGGCGAATCGTGGGGTTGGTTGCTGATTGATGCGCGATAGATTGATGGGCTTATTCTGGTGCCTGTTTCCTCCGCCTCGTTGATCATTCTTCGCAGAGGAAAAGCTTGCAGACAAATCTCCAAGAGAATCTCATGTCGGTACTTGACGGGTTGGAAAGCACTGACAAAGGATATAATGGAGTATTAGGCATGTATTCATAATGGAGTAGAGGATGATGCGGTGAAGCCAGTCGAAGCCAGAGCCGGATCGGGTAGAGAAGGAAGGATGGAGATGACATCATGGGGCTGGGCTCTTTTCGCCAAAGAAGGCTGGGTATAGACGACTGTCATGTTTCTGTTCTGTCACGATGGATCCGATTCATTTCATTACTCGGTGAAATATACACCGATGATGTCTTGTACTCTGGAGACTCGGTGTTGATGTGGACTGTCGTCGGTTTCTAGTTGTGGAGGCTGACGATCACGATTCACGATCCAGGCAGCGATGTCATCGTCTCAGTCGAGGCCGCGGCTCATCTCATTCGTATTATGACATGATATAATTAGTAGACTCTAGTAATGTCTCTCTGGCGCCTACTTTACCCGATCGGTGCTTGTCTTACTTACCTATAGTAAGTTAGATATCGCAGCCACATCGTCATTTAGTCCTACAACTGGAAGCTTCCGTAATTCCGTCAACGACACGATTCGGTCGGACACAAGGAATACCACTCGCTCGCTCGCTCGTAAGGCTTACCTGGAAGGCGTAGACGGCGCACTAGTCCTCCTATGTGGAATCGGAAACATCATCCAAGACCCGTCATCCATGTCATGACTCGGACCGAGCCCTCATTCCACGTTTGGCAAGGCGACTATTTCCGTTCCGTGCCCTGTCTATACTCGCCCGTTGCTAAGTATGTCATCAGTCAGTCAGTCAGTCAGTCAGCCGCCGCGTTCGCGGTTTTTTCTCGGTGAATCGCGTCAATATCGGCTTTCTCTGCTGTTTTTGGGATTGAGTCGATTGACATCGCATGGGACCTGGGCTGAGATGAAGCACCTGAGGCGCCACCCTTGCAATTGCGGGGATACAGGGGCACCCTACAGAGTAGGGCAGAACCGGTTGGATCCCGGCGGGGCATTGGGATGACATCGTTGTAATAAACTGTATCCCTGGGCCCAAGTGATGTATATCGCCGGTCCTATGCGGAGTAGCTGGAAGGGGTTGCTATCGCAGGGAGTGAGGGATCCTTGATGAATATGCGATATGTGGTATAGCTGGGGTGAAGACCCGAGGTAGTATGAAGATCAGTTTGATATGCGTACAATAAGGTATTGTATCAGAGTTTTTTTGATGAGAAAATCCTCAGTTGAAATGGGATAGGTACTTGTTTGAAGAGTGCTGGAACCCTTGCTTGAGCATGCGATGTGAAAGTCGTGGCATCCATTCAAACGAGTGGATTGCACTTCAATGCCTAGTAGGACAACAGAATGTATTGCTGCTTTGGTCAAACAAATTGTCGCTTCATTATTATTGACAAGCGAGTCGTCATTGCCGTCGTCATAGTTATGGGTGTCGAGGCATAGCAGCGGCCTCATTGATCCGTGCCATAGCTGTGACATGCTTGGCTCGACTTCTTGCGCATAATGTCTCAGGAAGGAGGATGCCTGCTTAAGCAATCAATAGATGTCGAAACAGGGGGTAGAGAACGTATGAAGTCACTTAACGAATACTACGTGTGGATGAAGATGCTGCGGATTTGACCCCAGCAAGCTGTTGGAGACCCAGTCAGTATGCTTACCACTTGATCATGAGATCTAATTCGCCGACTATAGATGAGCTGATACCTTAGCTGGCGAGAGCCAGCGCAGGGGTAGCATTGTGATACTCGGGGTGGTACAGTTGTATACCGGCCCTGTCCTAGATCTTGCGGGGCGATAGTGTACCATGCTGGCCATGTAACCATCCATCAACTCACCATTGGTAAAAAGTACATCACGCTCCCTCTTGTTCCAAAATCGGGGAGCAGGTGATGTGTTCTCCCCTGACCCTCCTATTTTTTCTCGAGGGTCAAGACTCAAGCCTCTCCAAGGCTCAGCACGATGACAAGAATGCCAAGATCGCTGGTTCATCATATTAGCTCCAGCCCGGCCAATTAGTCAACGCCATTAACAAAAATAGCACTGATAAGGATTTGATTGACGATCATCCAAAGCGGCAATTGTAGAAGCTTGGCATCATGCCTCCTGAATTCTGATGCCTTGAGTTTTCAACTTTCCGACAAGAATCGAGTCGCAACTCTGGCAACGTATGACGAGTGGCTTGGACGAGAGCGCGGAGTGTCTGCCAAGAGAGGATTGCGAACAAGACACGTCGATCTCCGGTCTTACTTGTTTGGTGAGATTGCTTCGGAGCCTGTTAGGCAAAGGGATGACGACGGTAGTATGTATGGATGTCACCGGGAATAAGTCTGTATCTCCGGCGTCCAACTTCTGAGGCATGCCACTGCCAGAGCGAGCGCCCCGACCGGAAGAACCACCCGCATGTGCCTGTATATGACAATGATGACTGGATCTGGGCGTTATTGTGAAGAAGGTTATGAAGATTACCGACCGGACGACCCCGCCCCCGGGGCGCCCAATCCTCGTTCTGGTATCGCCGGGCCCGCTGCATTCCGTAGGGTAGCGCGTCCCTTGTTTTCTTTTTTGAACATCATCTCCTGGCTGCTGGGCACGATGAGGAGCGGACACTTGCCAGTGACCACTTGAAAGAAGGGAGCAAAGTCTGAACGCCGGATCGCCAAGACTGTTTATGCACCATTATGGGCAGATGATCGACGATGATCTGCCGCCAACAGGAGGGTTGACGACCGGAATATGCGCCCCTTATTCCTCATACGGACTCCGAGAGTCCCGACGTGCGGACGCTCGCCAGTTTGCGCGGCTGCCAAGTTTCGTCTCTCGGACTCAGCGCCGCGCGCGCCTCATGCCAGCTTCCCTCTTACCGGGATTCGTGAAACTCTGTGCTCAGGATGTCGTTGCGAAATTTGAAATAGCTCTTGGCGGGTTGCTTGGCAGAGCTTCGTGCACTTTGAGCCTGTGACTCCGTCCTGGGTAACATTGGACAAGCAAGGAGAAGGCAGCGAGCAATGCGCAGAATCAATTACTCCGTCCACAGAGTTGAGGAAACACCTAAGCGCCGAGCGGACGTTCTGCCTCGTCCGGAGTTCTGAAAACCATCCGATGTTGACATCAAGGTGATTGTAGGCCGCAGTCGTGGTTGCAGTTGCAATCTTTCCTCGTCCACAGCCACCATTCTTGCATTCCTGTCCTCTTGGCGCAGGAGACGGGTGCTCCGTTGTACAAGACAAGGAGAGGGCGCGCCCAAATGAATTGCCGAGTTGCTCTATCCTCTACCCCAGGGCGTTGCCAAGCGCTGCTGTGGTATGAAACACCATGTTTGTCTCGGTCTGGGGGAGCAAGGGGCGGGTAAATGAGGCCCTCGAGGACCGCCTTCCATAAGAGCTTTCCCCAATCATATCGCCCTGGTCCAGTCTGGAGGAGGCGCATCATGAATATGCTTGGCGAGCCTTGGCGGGAGTCTTGGCCGTCGCACTGATCGACCCCCTGAGGAGGAGGCCGTCGATCATGAGATCAACCGAGCTCTATGCAAGTCTCTGTCACCAACATTCCAGTACTCAGTATGGTGTAACTGCTGGGGGTCTGGAGCTGGCTGGCACATTCCTGGACTCGCTCAAACCGCCAGAGCACGCATGACGGGCCGGGCCCAGGGCTTCGACTTGTGTACGGAGTAGAATAGTGTGCAGCTTCTGTGGCAAATGTCAGCGAGGTTCACCGTTCGTCGTTGTGCGGAGGGATGAAATGAGAATTTTTGTTGATGTCGCCTCTTTTGCTCTCCCGACAACAAGCAGACAAGACTGGGCGAAAGCAAGGATTAGCGCGGTTCAATTGTTCGACTTCTGTTACACAACAGATGAAGCTGGAGCCAGCAATATTTCTCCGCGTTTTGTGACGGACAGTATCGAGTATGGTATTCTGAATACCAGCAGCAGGGTTTAGGAGTCGCACCCCTGGCCTTGGGGTCCGTGATCAAGGGTGTTTCTTCGATCGTTCTTCTGGATAAAAGCGGAGGTGCATAAGTTGGCGGCAACCGCGCGTATTCATACTTTTCAGCCCAGACTGTCAGCAGCTGAGCTACGCTCAAGGTTTTGGTGGTTGGAGCCTGGCTCAGCTGCACAGGAGTCTTGTCTCGACAAACTTGATGCCCTCAGGCAACAATAAGAGCAATTGATCATCAAGAACAAGCGGATTGCTGCGGTCGCTCCTTTGTTTTTGTTTTTGGAGGTCGAGTTTCAACCCAAGAACGCGGGTCAAAGGAAGCCAGTGAGATGCAGCTCCAGGGTATCGAAGTTTCCATTGTTCCAGGAGCCAGTGCCAATAGTCGCTGGTTTACCGCTTTGGGAAGATCATGCAGCTAAACAAGAGGCCGGCGCAAATCCAAGAGAGAGAGTGATGTCCCGTGCACGCGAATTTGTGGGGAACGGCGCTGCAAAACAAAAATGCCTCATACAATCTCCCACCGCCGTCGGTTAGTAGGAGATTTCACGGCCAATCAATGACCAAACCTCCATCATCATCTCAAGTCACTTGGGATAGACTGGAATCATCTGCATTGATTGTCATCATGGTTCTTGCGTGCTAACGGCGCGTGGCCTTATGTCAAGAGCTATAGAGTGAGCGAGTAAGGCCATCTGGAGCTCTTCTTGCAACTCAACCAGTCCAAATTAGCCGAATGCCCCTCTCAGTGACAATTCACAACCTCCACTCAGAAAAGGTTGGCGAAGCGTGGTGCAGTAGGCCCCATCTCGAGTTGGCAAGCGCAACACGATAGCAAGGACTCTAATGATGTCTTAATAATGTCGTTCCTTGATGGCACACGTTGCCCGCCTCGCGTCAGGCAGTGTTCAGCGCCAGCGACTAATAATAGGAACCCCATCCTTTATGGGACGATGATGGAGGAATTGTAGTATCCTCTTAGAAGACTGGGCATATTCTTGCTCTCCAGCCACATGGCTCTCGAGTTGCTTTTTTCAGCAACGTGCAAGCACCTCATGCATGGCATATTGTACAACTTCCATAGTTGGTCACAGATTGCGGGGAGTGCCTTAGCCGTGGAACATGAACGCGTACTCGACTGCGCTGTCGTCAGAACAACAATATCGATGCACGAAGAACAGCGATATAACGGACTCGGTTATTGCCTATCTTGGCCTCCCGTTGTCAATATCCTGACCCCACAGCGGGAAATTTGGGGGCCTCAGGCTGTTTCACTGAGAGACGAGCCGGTGCCTACTCGTATCGCGTGCCCAGGACACTGAGGCATCCTTTGAGGCTGCAGGAAGCACAAGCAAGAGCATCCTGGAGCTTCGTAAACGACCTGAATCCCAACCGGCTGAATGCTTGACATTACAAACTGGATCCTGATTGCTGGGAGGGGCAGAAAAACAAATCTCCTTGATCGAATTAGATCGCTTCTATGGAGGAGTGCAGGACCTAATCCCTGGATTTCTGGTTATAGTGGGGGGATCCCTGAACCTCAAGAAGCTTGTCCAGGTATTAAAAGAGTCAAAGACACGAGCCGCAGCAAACAGCAACTGTCGGTGAGATTATTATTGAGACTGTGTTCGCTGACACCCCGCTTAATGTGGTTGATGTGTTCGATCATCATCGGGGTATATCATCAGATGAAGCATCTGTTTGCTTTTTCTGTCGCTCTGACCAAGCTACCGTACTCCGGAGTAGCCTCCTCCAGAATGTGGGGGATATTCTTGCTTCTTCTGGGTTTCGGTCAGTTCGATCTTCGTCGGGCGCTGCTACAACGAAGCTTCGCCCTGGGTCATGATGCTTAGAGCTCGAAGATTCCGCATCTGTCATACGCAAATGTGACCAAGGGACTTCCAAAGCCTCATAAGGTTCGATCTTCAACTACCATGCAGACGAAACAAAGGGCACGATTGAAACACGTTGAATATCGTGTTTCGAGGTGGCTCGGGCGCTATTCTGCGTTCAACCATGGATCTCTTGGGCGGCGTGTTCCATCCATCATGGGCCGTGTTGGGTGGTATTCAAACCGTCATGATTGCCGTCGGACTGTTTCAGCACTCTTTGAATCCAGAAACATCGAGACCACGGCCCAAAGTATGAACAAGGTAGGGTGGCTTGCATCGAAGTCGTCACTACTCGACCCGAGTGCTTGAGTAGGGTGAGGTTCTCTGATGTCAAGATTTGAGATGAATGCGCATAGAGCAATGCAGCGATGGAGAAGGAAAAAATTAATAACAGCAAGTGTATCTTTACGTCAATATAGCAAGCTTTACTAGATCCGGGTTAGTATAGAATAAACCAACGGGAAAGGTAGGACTCGGCGAAGACAATAGCGAGCCAATACCAAGCCTTTCTATGGCAAGTAGTCAGCAATAGAGCGATGGAGCAACTCCGCGGTGAGGGGTGAGGGGCCTGAGGTGTCAGGATTCAGTGCTGTAGCGCGCAGAGCGCCGTGTTTTACGATTCACTTTCTCCAGTGTCTTAACCATGTCATCTTGTCTTGGACAGGACGGGTTGGAGTTGAAGACCGGATGGGGAAGTTCTGGCGGGAGGGGTAGCTCAACCAGCCTTTGTAATGGTGGCTACATATCCCAGGCACGGTTTCTAGAAAACACTGCCGGCTGGAGCTTACGCTTTACGAATTTAAGAGGCGCACACCGGAGAATTCTGTGATCAAGAGTCACCCCTGATACCCTGATGTTGTGAGCTGTGATTCAAAAACAGTCAGACGCCTGGCAGATGATCGAAATCCGCAGCTGAAGGCGTGTCGGAGGGCTGTCGTCCTTCGACTCGGGTTGACTTGCCGTGCTCGCGGTAATGTAATTACGTGCATGGCTCCGGCGGTGGACGTTTCTCTGGCGGGTTAGAACCTCTTCCTAGGGCGACCCTCGTATGGAACGTTTCAGCGCACGGATGGCAAAGAACGGGCGAGGATGGCAGCAGCTCGTGCCGCCTTGTCGTTGTCGTGGGGGCAAAACTTGGAGAAGGAGAAACAGTTCATGCGAAACTCGTCTTCGAGGCGACGCTTAGAATTTCTTTTTTCTAGTTGACAGTTTCGATCTGTGTAACATTCTCGTCTATCGATAATCCTCGTTGATGTCGGACGAAGTTCATGGATTATTTCTCAATGAGCTCTCCTTTGTACCAACAGCTGATGAGAATGAGGATGCTCTACTCAATAGTCAAGTCCTTCCCCGTTGGGATAGATTTGGAGGGCCTCAACCAAGCGGGCGCGCCGAGGAGCTGTTTGTCTTGACCTCCAAATAATCCCTCATAGTAAAGAGATTTTCGTAAGTGGCAGTATGAGTGGTGACTTGGTTCGACAGCAGCCGCCTTGTCGGATGAAACCGATGTCTGAAAGAAACGGTACCAAGAAAAAGCAGATCTTCTTCCGCGAGTGTAGGTATCGTCCTTCAGAGCATCTCTTTGAACACCTTGAAGTGCTTTGGCAGTTTCGACCCTCGTTTTCTTGAAACCTTGAAACTCGTAAAGGCGGAAGAAAGGGAAGAAAGAGGCAAACGTCACAGCCAGCCGCAGGAACCGATTCGAAGTCAATAATGCATGCATCGATTTTGGCAAAAGAAAAACGCGCCGGTGGTGGATCGTTTCTTGGCGGGGCTGATTGGACCAAGCGTCAGGAGTGACAGAAAATTACGAGGTCGTAGAGAAAGCGCCGGGAGGGATCGCGGCCAGCCGGCTCAGGGCTTCCTGGTGGCAACCAGCGCAGCGAAGACTCGGTCATGGACTCATGGCAGTACCCGGGCACTGATTACGGCGTCCTTACAAACTTACGATACCATTAAAAATCAAAAATAATAATAATCGTTCTGGGAATTTTTATTTTAATATTTTAGCTTTGCATAAACCCACACCACCAGCGCGACAACCCCCTCCCACTCCAACGAGTTTAGTCCCTTATTACTTTTTCGATTTTCCGATCTTCTTCTCTGCATTCCTGCTCTCTCCATCGAACCCGATCTTCTTCACCTGCCAACTCACTACCTGCTTCTCCTCTCACAAGGCGCGTCTTCTTCTGGCGCTCCTTGAGCTGCCACCTTTTGAAGAAGGCGTGGAATTCCTTTTGTTCTTGGCTGCATCCGCCCCGTCCTCTCTCACCTATCTCCATATACCTACGCATATTTTACCTGCACCTCCGCCCATGATGCGTTTTATATTATGATCCTTCCGTCCTCATCTGGACCTCACTCCTTGTGACCCTGCAGTCAATTAGCACCGTCAACCAGTACTGAGAGTTGCTCCTCCGCTGCTACCTACTCCTACCTACTACTACCTCCCCGCCATCGAGTCACTTCACCCTCACCACCAAGCTTCGACCCCGACATTCACCTATTACGACCTCGCTCCTATTCCCGATGATCTTCTCTGAACGTCGAAAATCATGGTGCATTTCCTCCGCAGTGAACGACCTTTCTCAGTACACCATCTCTTGAAGATGCTACTCTCATCACATCAGTCCAAGCCTACGGACCAAACGAACGAGATGGCTGAGGATATGGACGAACCTCCTGATCACCGTTTCCTCAGCACCTCGCCTGTCGCCATGGACGACGGCATCGTCTACGTGAAATCCACGGCCAACATGGCAGACCGAAAGGAATCCCTCCTCACCCGTGCTCTCAGGAGCAGCCCTGTCCTCGATTCTACCGACCAACATACCTCCTCCCACGAACAGCCCTTCTACCGTTCATACTCCTACGGCAACATCAGCGGCATCTCAACAGCCGAGCTGACCAGCGATGGTGGCCTTACAAGCCCATCATTATCACACACCTCGAGCCCGCCACTCCCCTCCCGATTGACTAGCAAACCTACTGTAACAGGCGACGCCGGCAAGGAATCAGGCACCGGTAGTGCTGAGTCAACCGTTGAAGCAAACCTCGGCCGCAAAAGGTGTATCAGCTTTGCCTGCGGACGCAAAAGTGACGACCAGAAACCGCCACCACCTCCAACACAAAAACCTCTGCCCCAGTCTGAAGACAATGAGCCGACTCCCAAGCGCAAGACAACTCTAACGTTTGTGTGTCCTGCAAGGGATCCTGGGTCTCGGAAAGAGCGGTCTCCTGCTCGCGGATGTACCTTGCGGGTTCGCCCTCGTGGATCACCCGCCCCTTTTGCACGCAAGGCTTCTCCGGAGAAAACACCTGTACCGGAGCCGAAACCCGTTGCTCAAGAAGTGAAGACGGATGAAGCTCCCAGAGGTGTGCCGACAAGGGGATTGGGGAAATTCGAGGATTCCGAAGCCACTCGATTTCATGAGTTTGCAAGCTCCTTTGAGGAGGACGCCGAATGGGTTACCAAGACCGGCGAGTACGCAGAGAAGATTACACTCAACGACTGTATGAGGAAGGAAAACGCCATCAGGAAACTTGCTGAGGAGGCAGATGAAGAAGCTTCCGATGAGGATGATGATGACGCCGACCTTCCCGATGATTCTTCTACCGTACATGATTTCTCTTCCGACGAGGATGACGGAAACGAGTCTGATAACGAGGCTGGCTTTGCCGATTCCGACGAAAGCGACGAGGGTTCTGAGTACGAATTCTGGGCCCCTGGCAGTACTACTGCAGCCACCAGTCCCCTTGAGCCCCCTCGATTTGCGTTCACCCGAAGGGATTCTGCAATGTCCTTTGATTCAATGAACGAGGACCACCCCCGCCGAAACTGGCCTCCAGCCCTTGCTGGAAAGAGTGTCGGCCGGCCAATGAAGATTCCGAAGATGCGTCCTGGCACTCCGGACCTGCCTGACAGTACCGACTTCGTATGTGGCACATTGGACGAGGACCGACCTTTGGAGGCTGCGTACAAGTCTTGCCTGGAGCAGCGTCGCCTCTCCAAACAGGTTGTTATTCCTCAAGACATCGACCCTAGCTTCCCTACTTCGGATATTGAGGATGATGATGGTGAGGACGAGGAATTGAGGGCTTCACTCTTGCTCGATGAAGGCCCTCGAGGACGCTCTGGCGGAGAGCAATCCCGCAAGGTTTCCCCTCGCCCCTCTCCTAAACGCATGGTATCTCCGCCCCCACCCTCTCGCCGGAATGGCAAAGCTTCACCCAGACGTCTTCGTTCGCCACCACCCCCAATGAAGCTCAAGTCGTCCGCCAAGGAGGACAGAGTTGTCGATGGCGCTCCTGTGCTCCGTCACGGTCTCAACATCAGCGAGCTAGTTCAGCGTCCCGTCCTCACTCGTACCAAGTCGTTGCCTCGCACTCCCAACCCCTTCTTCACCATGGAAAACTCGTACCGTTGGTCGGGCATTCTTCCCATTCAAGAATCTCACGAACGTGATTCATCTCGTACTCGTGAAATCCATACACGAGGCCCCATCGATATCGTTGAGGGTCTCGAAAAGAAGCGTCAGAAACGCAAAGAAAAGTTCTGGCGTCAACACTGCCGCAAAGCTGCCAAGGAGCAGATGGAGCGGCGCCCTGTCCCTGGAAAAGGTGCCGAACGCATGAAGGAGCTTGGCCTCGAAGTTGCTGAGAGGACCAGGGCTTTTGGCGTTGGCGAAAGCTCTCAGCTTGTCCTTTCCGTCTAAACACCTTTATTCCTGGGAAGGAGAAAAATCTATCTACACCTTCTTGTATATACTTGGATGGCTGTGGCTTAATCTTCTTTTCGTCACACAGAAGCCTCCTTCACCCTGCATCTATCAACGTGCCCTACGTCTTTCTTTTACCTTTATTTCCTCTTTTCTCCTTTTGGCTTTGGGAAGGCCTCGTGTCTGCATTTACACGGCGGTTGTTTTTGTTCTTTCTCCATACATATTTTCTGCCTTTTCCCCATTTTTACCATTACCGCTTTTAGTGTACGACTTGTTGTGTCCTGGGTTTGCTGGGCATTTTGCATGAGGGCGGTTCATACGGAGTAGTATACCCCTTGCTTTGGTTTTGAGATTGTACTAGAACCTGGATGCATAGCTTGAGAGCTTGAAGCAAATAAAGAATGAAAAATTACCATCTAAGATTTTGTGCTCTGTCCTGTCTTGACTATCTGAAGCTGAAATGTGGCGGACCTGCCGCGGCTGGGTTGGGTTAGACGCTCGGCTAGGGCGCCAAAAGGAGGCCAGTATCTCAACGTCACATTGTCTGGCCACCGCAATCTTGCCTTTCGCCTGCCAGCCCAACCCAGACAACTCCAACCCGCCGTTATCTCTCATTTACGCATCTTGCAGGGCTCTTCACCGAGGTCTGAATTGATTGCATCATGTGGATTATCAACTGGTGTAAGTAAATCCGTGTTTTCGAGCTTATCTTTCACTACTCCTCGTGTCAAAACCTGGCCTGAACCCAACCCTGCACTCACCGCAAACCTTCACATCTTCCGTTTACAGCTCACTTTTCTGCGTGGAATTTTGTTGTTTACTCAGTTACTGATGACTTCTTGATTTTTTGGATTAGTCTACGACCTTCTGTCGTCCCTTGGCTTGCTCAACAAGCATGCCAAGCTCCTGTTCTTGGGACTCGATAATGCTGGAAAGACGACTCTTCTGCACATGTTGAAGGTATATCAAGGCAGTAATTCTGGTCTCTGCGTGATGCTTCTTGTTCTGGAGCCGAATACAAGGCGGGGTCGGTGGATGAGGATGAGGAGCAAAAGCTAACGAGACCGACTTCTAGAACGACCGAGTTGCCATCCTTCAACCTACCGCTCATCCCAGTATGTAAACCGCAGACCTCAGCTCCGGTCACGATATTTTGGAGTTGCATTCAGGGATAATAGGATATGAAGGCTGATCGAACCGCACAGCATCGGAGGAACTTGTCATCGGAAACAACCGCTTCACGACCTTCGACCTTGGTGGTCACCAGCAAGGTTAGTCTCCTACAACATCCTCATAAACACAACCAATGAACCCCACAACTCATTCCCGCGACCAGCCCGGCGCTTGTGGAAGGACTACTTCCCCGAAGTCAGCGGCATCGTCTTCCTTGTCGACGCCAAGGACATTGAGCGCTTCCCCGAGTCCAAGGCCGAACTCGATGCCCTCCTCGCCATGGAGGAGCTCTCCAAGGTGCCCTTCCTGGTCCTCGGAAACAAGATCGACCACCCCGATGCCGTCAGCGAGGACGAGCTCCGACACCAGCTTGGTCTGTACCAGACGACGGGTAAGGGTAAGGTGCCCCTTGAGGGCATCCGGCCTATTGAGGTCTTTATGTGCAGTGTTGTTATGAGGCAGGGTGAGTTTTACCGTCCACCGGTTCTTCGAGAGAATCTTCTTTGTGCACGTCCGTGGTGAATGCTATGCTAACATTGACCTATCAGGATACGGCGAGGGTATCAGGTGGCTGTCTCAATATGTCTAGACTAGCTACCCACCAAATTCTCTCTACCTTCCTACCATCGTCACCATGACGGGAGGTCGACCACCTCCCGTCAAACTCCCACAGATCACGATGTTCACTCAATCCTTCCAGCCACCCATACCCATGAGCTCATTTTATAACATCCAGAGATGATTACTCTCAGTTTAAATTCCAAATACAATACAAACGTGTATCTCGCTTGCCAAGCAGAATCTCACCGGATACAAATCAAATCAAACTTTATTGTTCTATTTCTCCCCTGCTAATGGCCGAACAACCCTCAGTCCAAGCAAGATACCAATCGCGCAAGCAAGCTATCTACTAGTAACAAGCACATACTTTTCGCAACGTACTCCATGCTCAGCTAGGTGCGCGCGTCGCTACGTACAATCCTACAACAAAAGATATATTTCAAAAACCAACCAAAAATAAAATGAAATAAATACGACCGCTCCGGCTGCAAAAGAAGATCGAAAAATAAAAAAAAAATCTCCCCGACTGGGAGTCGAACCCAGGTCTCCCGCGCTTGTGATCGTAGAACGGATCTGACAAGCGGAAATCATGACCGTTAGACCATCGAGGAATTGTTATAATCAGCTTAGAAATGCTGCATTATTAACCACATGCAGGAATAGCCTTTGCTCAAAGTTGTGATATCCGACGGCATAGTGCCGAGCGCGGCTCAAGTTGAAAACATATTGCTCATAGAATCATAAAGGCCTATTCTTGGAAGAGCGATGGAAGCAGAGCAAAGCGGGTCAAGGTACCGGGCAGGAAGTTCCTACGGTTTGTTTATTTTTTCCATACATTTATGTTTATGCTTATATTCATCGATTCAATAAATGATAACACATGGCGGGTTGAAGAACGTTGGCAAATTCTCAGCCTGGTAGTGTGAGTATTTAGCTAGTTATAGTGTTGCTTGGCCGGTTGTTTCTCAAATGGTCGATCCTCTCGAGGCGTGCAATTCTCGAGGTGTGGAGGGACGCAGGAGGGGTATCATGACGTTCAAGTACTACATGGATGTCACGGACACACTGCCTCGGAATGACAAGAGATACCAGGGAAGGTATGGAATAAGCGGGCTATCTGAAACAGTAATGGGAACAACAATGTTATTAGATATGCTAGACTGGACCCTGAGGAGGAAAGGTCCGATATGCGGAGGAAAAGTTCGTATAAGCAGTGTCGCGTGAGCAGCTACCGAAAGTAACCACCGTATCATGACCGAGCCGGAGGCGAGGATGCAGCGGAATTAAGCGCGGTATAAAATCTTGGTACACATTCCAAAGACACTCGAGAGGCTTGTGTCGTTGCTTATCTGTTTGGCATTACACTCACAGGAGGATTTTGAAGCGGAAGCGGAAGGAAAAAGAGGCGGAACAGGGCGAAAACACAGAGGCAAAGCACAGAAAAACAACATGGGAACACCAGATGCAGCCGTCGCTTTCCCTCCCTCTGCCAAACGAATCCAGATAAACACGAGATAAAATGAGGTCGAGAAGATGGAATGAGAGCGAAAGAAATGAACAGAAGGCGAGGAAGAGGTTAAAGGTGAGAGGGAAAAAGGTAGAGGGAAAAACACCAATCCCTCCTGGGAGCACAAAGTACCTTCCGTATAGAAATAGAACACATTCAGCGCAAACAAGTCATGTCGGAGTCGTCGGGGCTTGGAATGCGGCGAGGAAATGGTGGCGATTCTCTGCATGTCGTGTAGTTCTCTCGAGAGGTCGAATCGGTTCGTTACTTTCGACCGTCTAACGCAAAGGACATCGATGTCGTGGGAGGTTGAGTCTCTCGTGTATTGACATATCGTGGATATATGACGTTTCTATCTCCGCCCGAACCTGCTGCACATGGAAAAGCTCGTATGCTTACTTCTTCTTTTGCTTTCGCGGAGGAGTGATGGGTCGGCCTGAGCTCATGGCTCCGTAAACGTACTTTTGTTTCTTCTCTGCTGGTTTCAAAATCTATGAGAGAAAAGAATATGTTAGTCAATTTCAATGCGCGCCGTGTTTTTTGTAATAATGACATACCTGGAAAGAGCACAATAAGCTCTCATCCACACTCATCATCGCACCAGCATTATCGAACTCTCCGCAGTAGTTTGGAGCGCTGAATAGCGTAACCAACTGTCGCTTCGAAAAGAATTCGTAGCCGTCCTCGACAACTTGGTGTGCGCGGCATATCAAGTCCATATCATGCTTCTGTAGGAATCGCGAGACGACGTCCGGTCCGAAAGTGAACGATACACCTCGGTCATTTTCGCTCCAGCCAGTGATATCTTTATCCGGGTCGGACCACAGAAGGTCGCACAGAAGGCCACAATCGGGGATCTATAGCGGTCAGCATACCAAAGCCTTGAGCTTTGCGGAGCCCGGCAGAATGATGATTATATGTGTAACTGCCTTGAGAAATCCGACAGGGGTGGATGTATTCTCTTTGTTTGCCGGGAAGCCCAGAGAGGGGAAGGGAAGCGATGCTGGGACTTACATCAGTGGGACGCATGACACGGCGAATCTGCTCCATGGAGTTGAGATCAGGGCTCAGACCGCCGTGCATGGTGAAGATCTTCTCGTCAATAATAGCGGCGATGGGTAGGCAGTTGAAGCAGTCTGTGAAAGTCTTCCACAACTTAATGTTATACCTTCGCTTGCACTCATCGTAGAAACCGTAGATACGGTTGATGGACGCGCACTCGTGGTTGCCACGGAGGACGAAAAAGTTCTCGGGATATTTGATCTTGTATGCAAGGAGAAGACAGATGGTCTCGAGCGATTGCTTGCCACGGTCGACATAGTCGCCCAGGAAGAGGTAGTTAGCCTCCGGGGGGAAGCCGCCGTATTCGAATAGACGAAGTAGATCGTAGTATTGACCGTGGATATCACCGCAAATCTGTTATCGCAAGGTTATTAGTTTCCCTGACAAGACATCGGATACAGGCAGCGGATGAGCGGAGTATCAATACCTTGATGGGTGCTTCCAACTCAAGCAGGATAGGCTGAGAGATGAAGATCTCCCTCGCCTTGGTGCAAAGGTAGCGAATCTCCGATTCCAGAAGCTGGACCTGCTTCCCAGGTCGGCTGCCCCTCACCTCCAGCAATCTGTCAATGATAGAATCCAGATCCACGTCTTGATCGGCCATGGTGTATCAAACCCAACGAGAGACGAACGCGAGGAAAAAACGAAGAAGAAAAAAGGAACAGGGAAAAGAAAAGAGAAAAGAGGTAAATTAAACAGGCGTCCGGCGACGAGAAAAGAAGGAAGTCGAAAGGGTGGCTAACGGATCGGTTGGTGCAGTACGATGGATGACGCGGCGCCTACGGACTGTCACAATAAGAAGAGCAGATTAGAGAGGTCTTTTGAGAGAACAATAACATCAGATAGAGAGGCAAAAATTGCAATATAGGCTGGGAGACGCGTGCACAATGCGCCCATGAAATTTTCATTGACGGCTGATGGAAGATAGCGAGCGATAGGGAGAGAGGGGCGAAGGTTTTGCTTACCAAACACGATCTGGATGTGTCGAGCTCAAGCGGGAGGGAGCAGGCCGAACGGCCTAGGAGAGGCGAGGACGAGGGATAGGCTGGTGAGGAAGCCGAACGCTGTGCAAAATGCGATAATTCAGATACCAAGGCACGAGAGTCGACGACGAAAGCGCGTTGATAGCGAGGTGTGATGCGGCTCCGGAGAGGCACCGACTGGCAAGAGACGATTCAGTCGGGCGTGGTGGGGACAGGGAGCGAGAAAAAAGCGGCACGAAGCGGCGGAGAGAGGTTGTGTTGAGGGTAACGGTGGGAGACGACGCGAGATGAAGTCAAGCAGAGATAGATCAAGAAGAGCTCCTGAGGCAAACTTGTTTAGGGAGAAGATCCTGGTGGCGCGAGGGCAGTGGAGGAGGGAAAGAAGTACAGGCAAGTGAAAGGGGATGATGGATGGCAATCAAGGGATCTGTTTGCCGACCGAGCACGTTGGGATGGAGCACGCTGGAGGAGCAGGTTGTACAGACTGCACAGCGAGCTATTCTACTGAAGAAATGAGATCAGACTCAGCAAGGTGATGTTGGTTGAAGAGAGGATCGGAGCTGCGCACCAGAAAACGCGACCGAAGCAACAGGAGAGCAGCTTTGGCCTGGTTGGAGGAGATTTGAATGGATGATTTCAGCTGAGAAAAACTTGACCGGGAAGAAAACCAGACGGAGACAACAAACCGCGACCAACGTGTATTGCTAGTACAGCTAACTTTGCCCGCTCAGCGCTTGGTGTTCGATTATACTTGGTTATTGGTTGTGCCATAGGGCGGTCAGAGTCTATAAATAACGATGAGCGTATTTTTACCGAAGAATACCAGCCTAGCTGAGCCAGAAACCTGGAACAGTGCCCAACTACAACTGTTGTATACTCCCCCTTCGTCTTATCAGGAAGGCCATTCAATCTCTCTTATCATGAATTCATATATTCACAACTACATATTACTCTGACAGCCGGCGCCGAGGGCGCTCGCAATGACGCAGGGGCCTCGTCTGCAGGGAGACTCACCTGGACCCAATTCCCCAGCTTAGACTTTCGCCCCACAAATATAAAGCTTGCGCAGCACAGGCTACAGCTACTCCTTACTCTCTCCAATCCATGGATGCCATAGCGCCCCAAAGCGCATTGCATTCAGCTATCTGCAGAACAGAAAGATGACTCGTCACAACGTCTCATGCATTAAGTCCGAAAATTCGTCAAGCCTTGCCGGAAACCGAAAGCGAAGTGAGAATGAAGAGTCCGCCCAAAACAACAAAGGTTATACAATCCTGTAACGATGGCTCGAATCAATGATATCTCGGCATGCATCAGATCCTCATCACGTGGTCATTAGGGTGAGGGGGAGGTATAAAGGAAACAAGACAAACCAAGCAGAACGAGGTATCGATGTGTCCAGGGATATATCCCAAGGACCAGAACAAGTGGAGGCTCGAAAAACACAAAAGGCCAAATCGTCCCAGAAACGCCGTTGACACCGATAGCCTTTCACCAATAAAATACAAGCAGTCTAAGCAAAAGACTTCAGTCTCTCTCGTGCAGTGTGCCGGATATATTCGACTGAAAACAAATCTGAGTAGGTGAGAACGAGAAAGAGGAGGGTGGGGGAAAGAAGATGTGAGATAAGAAAAGCATAAACAGTTCAGACATCCAGCCTGCGATCATGGGAGATCACCTAACGCCATGAACAATGCAGTTCAACAAGCAGTTGCGGTATATGCTTGCAAATAGTCGAGTATTGCGAGGATAGGGCCGCGGTATAGCTTGAAAATGATTTAACGCAGAAAGAGCACTTTTGTCTAAAGATTCTCTTTTAGGGTGCGGTGCATGGGACGGTGCAACCAATCGACCATGTAGTTTGAGAGTATGAGGAAGCGAGGTCCGAGGAAGGAGGGTGGAAAAGGTGAGTTGAGACCACCTAGACAATGGGATTGCCGCCGCTCAAGATAGGCTGACTGTTTGCCCTGGTCAAGGACTCGGGAGATAGCCGGGCCGACTCGCTGATATTGGTACCCGTACGAGCCATAGCGATATTGATTTGTGGACTGTTCCAGGTTTGGTCCCGAAGTGCTGCTAGCAAGGTGCTACCAAGCTCTTGCTGAAGAGCTGCGAGTTGTTGCTTCTGAAAGTCCCCCTCAACGTCCCATTCGAGACTTTGCAAGGTGCGCCGTAGCGCGAGAATGTCGCTTTCGGAGACCGCGGGGGTGTCTTGGGATTTGCCGGCTGCCCCAGTGCTTGGGGGACTAGAGGATCCGGCCTGAGGTCCACCATCAGATTTCCATTGACTGTCGGTAGGTGACGAAACAAATGGATCATCAAGAAATTGAAGATCTTGAGCAGGGAGGATAGAAGGTACCACCGCACCTGAATCTCTATCACCATCAACTAGGAGCGTTCCAGATGGGTCGGCAATTCTTCTTCTGTGACTCTTCCTCTTGCGGCCGGTTCCGACGCCGTTGTCATCAGCAGCAAGGCGTTCTACCTGTAGGATGTCGACATCTTGACCAAGCCGACTAGTCAGAGTTCCAACAGCAGGAGCGATGGGGTGTTTGCTGACAAGGGTCGAGTTATCCGCTGCGGTAGATCGGATGACCGGAATAACCTCCGGCTCTGCCACTCTCTCAACCAGTTGCTTTCGTTCAGTATATCCCGGTCCGGAACCATCGATGATGATGTCTTCGGAGTACCCGGGAGTCCGACGGAACAGATTGAAAATCACAACGCGGTAGTTAGGATGTGTCTTGACAAAGGGATTTCCCGCCACCCAGATCTCTCGTATCTCAGGGAGATTGGTTAGCCGGGCAATCTCAGTAGGGTCGGAGAGTTTGTTGTCGCGGAGATCCAGCCGTTCGAGCGACAGAAGCCGCTCAATGCCGGCTAGAGAGCGGAGGCGGTTGGCTCTAAGATTAAGCGCAGTGATGGCAGGAAGGGGGTTGCGAGACAAAGAGTGGAGGGATTCTATCATGCAATTCGACAGGTTCAACGCCCTCAAAGCCACCAAAGTTGCAAGACTGTCGGGAACCTCGGTGAAGAGGTTGGTAGACAGATCCAAAGAATGCAACGTGTTTGCAACGGGAGCCAGGCCCATGGCAGAGACGGAAGTGAGGGAGTTGTCGGCAAGACCCAAGTGTCTCAGGAACCGCCACTTGGATGGCGGGAGGACAGTGGCAAGCAAGTTCGAAGAGCTTCCAGTACGATAACCCGAGTTTTCACTCGAATTGGAGCTTCCGGACCCGGTCCTTCTTATCCGCGACGACTGACCTCTACCATGGCGGTAGGTGGAGTGCTTCGAGCTCGCTGGACGGGAAGGAGAAATGCTTCCGGCCCGTGGGCGAGGTCTAGCTCCTTCAGAGGCTAATCTTATCATAGACGCCGCTTGAGGGCTAGCACTGGTCCCAAGCGCAGTGTCTGCGATTGGGGATCCAGGGGCAGAGATAGAGCCTTTCGGTTCGTGTCTGCTGACCGGCTGAGGGTTGCTGTTTCCATTCCACCCTAGCACAGGCGAGTTCTGATACTTCGAAGACCGCCGCCGACGTTTATCGATGTCGTCCAAAACAATTCCCGTCAACAAGTCTGCCGGATCCTCGATGTTCGCCCTCTTCAGAGTCAGAGACCGCAATTGTTCCGAAAGTCGGTCCCAGCCGTAGAACGAGCGAAAGTCTATATCGATAATCTCTAGGGCGCTCAAATTCTTGAAGGTATGTAGGGGAACAGCGGTGTCAAACGGGAACTCCTCGTAGCCACGAATCAAGCGGGCGCGACGGTCAGGGGCTAAGCGTAGACACGGGATCTTGGTGAAGGCCGAATATAGGTATTTTATATCCGCTTCTAAAGCAAGCTTGGCTTTCTCGGATTTGGAGGAAGAAGTGTTGGAACTCAATCCGAATGAAGACCACAGACTGCTCATACCAGACATGACACTACGGACACTAGACACAGAGTGAATCGAGTCTCTGTCACCCTTTGACTTGGCAGGCTTGTTCAAAAATGAGACGTAAGACTGCGATACGTCTGTATGGATGTTCTCCAGTCTAACATTCATTGGGCCCACGGCAATAGGGATCTCCTCGAAGCGGGAAAGAAGGTAAAAGAGGTGGTGAGGGGTGAGGGTTAATTTCGCAGGCTTGACGCTCTGCGATGTGAATTTCAGGGCTCCGAAGGACAAGGCCGCGGCGAGGGTAGAAGAGGTCGAGCCCGAAGTCGAGCCCGACTGGGAAGAGTGACCATCCCTAGTGGGTTGGCGCCTCAGTTGGAGCGCGTTGGCGAGCGCTTTCTCATGGGTTCGTACAAAACTGGCAAGGTTCTGTTACAGAGTACAAGTGTCAGCAGGCCAAACAAGCGACGGGGGAGGGCGTGCGGGTCCAGCTGTGTTGCACGCCCACCGCAAGCCCATGGATATGCTAACCTTGATGAAAAGCTGTCCATCGGCAGTGTTCAGTTTCTCCATTACGGCCAAGTTGTTGCCTGACAAGACAAATTCCGGACGGGTGAACTCTGGGGACGACGCTCAAGCACTCGTAGGGTATGAAAGAGACATTTTGCTGACAGACAACGGAGGATGGTAGGGGCGCAAAGCGACCTAGATTGACAAGACTATCAGTACCAGTTCATCCAAGAACACATCTCTCCCGTGATCGTGACAAGGCCAAATACGAAGTAGGTGGGATAGGCGAGGCTCGAAATAAGGGGGAGGGGGAAGTGACAATAAACAAAGCTCAGCAAATTCCAAAGGACAGACAGCCCGCAGCCACAGCACTCCAATGGCTTTTGTTACCGTACCTGAGGAATCCTGGAGAAAGGAAATAAAGAAAGAAGAGAAAAGAAAAGAAAAAGTCTTCTCTATTCTAACCGCAGAGAGGTTGTCGCCTGGACGAACCCGAAAAGAAAAAAGGGTGTGTTGAAACTGAGGTCGACTCCAAAAAAAGGAGAGGATAGGAAGGGGGACGAAGGAGAGAAAAAAAGGACTGGGGGAGCTAGTAATATGTGATATGCACGTAGAGACAGTGGCGCCTCGTAGTGCCGTCGCGGAGGAAGAGGATGCAGTTGGTGATGGGAAGGAGGGGGTGGATAAGGATGTGCAGCGGCGCAATGATCAATCAGCTGAGGGCAGGAGGGGCTTCGCTACTATCAGCGGCCAGGGTGGGAAGCGGCCGATGACAGACTAAGTCGTTTAGCCGCTCTTGGGAGCTGAGGTAAAAGAAGCACGGAGGGAAATTTGAGGAAATGAGGCGCTGAAGGGCAAATGGAGAAAAAGAAAAGATAGCGGGTACGGTCGAAAGCTGATACGAGATCGCCCTTACCCTCAGTTCTTGGATATGATTTAGTCAAGGCTGCAGATGCGACCCGGAACAAGCTGATTAAAGAAGAGAGAGGCAAAAAAAGGCTGGCGGAAGGAGAGACGATCGGCCTGATATTTATTCTCATGTAATGTCAGACGAATTACTATCCACCCATTCATGGGGAGCGTTGATAAATTTCCATGGGTCTTGTTATCGCCCGCAATAATTCCCTTGACACTGGATGGATCATCGACCAGAAAACACTGTACTAATCGTACGGTACAGTGGAGCCGCGACATACATTTATGATTATTTGAATGCTTCCTGTCTGCGGTGAGGAGTTGGCCGATTACATGATTGTTATTATTTCCTTGGAACAGGGCGCCAATTGAGACAATTGCGATGCTTCTGAACCTTCAGACTCCTCTGAACTCTGTTGTTACCAGTGGTAACCGTGGAGGAACGGGCGGGTGTTGTTCTTGTAGATTTTGAGCTTAGCTTGTCAACAGACTCGCTCCTCTGCCGTCCCTATCAAATGCAGCCCGTGTCCGGCCTCCTTAGCGGGGTTAGAGTGAGATCCCCCTCTACAATCAAAGTAGTATCGATGTCTCGGGAACATACTCGGAAAGAATTTGGCTAGTATCCCTTTGTGAATCATGATCATGGACCATGGAACCTCTGCACGTTGTCCAGCGAGCTCAAATATTTGGAGGTTTCAGGGCAGACATATCAACCTTGGAAAAGCTGTCGAAAGAAGTGGAGCATTTTGCCTTCGGATCCCTTGAGACGGGTATCCCGATCGCTTTAGCTTTTGGGGTGCCTCCGGAGCATTCAGTCAACTCTTTGGTTCTCTCACAGAGAGTGCAGATGAGACAAAGAGCGAAACAGAAATGTGTCCTTAGTGCGCCCTCCTCATGGGCAGGATGGAACTTTCCTGTCACAGCCACCGATATAGGCGTCAGTCGGCCCGGTCATGGGAATAGCACGGCCTGATTGGGTGGTGGGGTATAATTATCCAACGCGCAGCTGATAGCCTGCAGAGGTAGCCCGCCTGGGAAATCCACTAGGCAACTCGCAGTCTAGCAACGCCCGAGCGTCTTCGAGTTGATGCACGTCGAGCGAATAGCAGCCTCAGTTTGACCACCTGCATGACGCTCTCCTTCGAGCGGCTCCAGGCGAAGGATTTGCTGCGCCAAAAGAAATAACAGATCCGAGATCAAAGACGAGATGCACCAACGGTATGTCGCAAGATATGCACTTCAGAATGACCGTACAGCAGTCGCCGCATCGCCTCTAATCGGAAAGAAGAGACTGGGGTGCAAGATCGGTGCCAAGCGCAAGCGCTTATTCGTATACAGATCTCCTGCTGTGGTTGACAGGCCCGCTCTCACAGTCCGCGCCTTCATTCCGAATGACGCCGATGTTCCTTGATCTCCATCCCTATCAGACCATCAATACCGAGAAAGGCAATATCGGGAGGCTCAAGTGGAGCTTGGGACTCTTCTCAGCCTTGATAATGCGAGGTCATGGTATCAAATGACCATCGCGAGGCCTCCAGGTCAGTTCCTGTTTGACTCATGGCGTGGAAAAATATTCCCTGAATACCTGCACTCAGGACCGTCACCGTGCAATGCGATACTATATTTGCCATCACACCGCTTCCTCCCCCGAGCCGTCACACCACATTCTTTTTAGCTTTCTTACCCCTCCTCCTCAAACCGATCCCCCGTTACCCACCATTATTCGACAACGGTTCCACGGTCCAAACCCACCCTTCTTCATTATTGTACACGCCCTGGTGTCCTGATGATCTACGCCTCGGTCAAGACATCCGGATTGGCTCATACTTGGGTTGACTGATGTTTTCGACAAGCCTCGTGTAGCTGGGATGCCCCTCCTTCGAGGAACGTGACAGTGAACCCTCCCGCCATCAACTGGAAACCAAAAGAAAAAGCAAAGAGCTGCGAAGCAGGCATCCGGTTTCAACAGCTTTGAAGGGATGCCAACTCCCGCAAAATGCCTTCGTGAAGATGCTAACCGAGCCAATGTCTCAAACAAATCTCCTCCTCGCTTCCTCCGCTGCCCCAGCCTTTGGCTTACAATGTAGATATCCAGGACGAATATGTAAGTATGTATGCTCCGGCATATACCAGCGTGATTGCCCTCCATGGAGGGGCAGCCCGAAAAAAATTTTACGTTGTGATAACCCCGCCCTCACCGACCTTGATCTGATATCGCGATCCGATAAATCTGGTCCGTGCAAGAGACCAAGCGGGAGAAAGAATCCAATCCTGTCAGAGTGCTGGGGATGGAGTTATGCAAAGTTTTTGAGGTCGGCCTCTTTCATCCTCTCTTCAACCTTCACTCTCAAACGAGATTCGCTCGTTGCGATGCTGCATGACTCTTGCGGACTTGGTAGCGCACGCTTCATGGTTCATGATGTTTCTGCTATCGGCCGCATTCGGACTTCGCGGGAGCAACTTGACCACTGACGGTTGATGATGGAACCACCACGTCTGCACCTGATGCCAATTCAAGACTTCTCCCTTTCTGGTTTGAACTCCACTCTCTGTCACCTCTCGCAACAACTGCGATCCATGTCCATTCTGAGTGGCCTGTGTCCTTGAGAGATCGACACTACTGGAGATGAGAAAGCTTGCAAATCCCAACCACACAATTGTAGGACATACAGGCAGGACATAATGGCACTACTCCGTATGAGAAGCTCAGAACTGAGAGTTACCATCTCGTCCTCCTTCCTGCTCGGGCTCAATCCGATCGCTGTCCGCGCGCTGTACCTAAGTAAGTAAGTAGGTGTGTGTAGCTCGAGGAACCTCAAAACCCACGGTCGAGGAACCCCTGGATGACGATCTGTATCCAAACAGATATCCTTGACTTTCCTTTCGCATCCGTGCGGTCGCTCCGACGAGGGATAGGATGTTAGATATCCCCCAGCCCCAATCGAAGTCCCAAGCATCGGATCGTCTGATGTTGGTGGCGGACACGATTGTTTGTGTTACCTCAGAGTCTGAGAGGCTGAGCTGAGCGACGAGGATGCTCAAACTGCTGAGAATCCTCTATCTCAAACATGAGGACTGCGGGGTATCCTTGTGAAGGCATCATCCCATCGCCTTTCCTTCAAGCCTTTCGGTTCCCGCTTCGCCTGTGACAGACCGTCTTTTCCTTCTTCTTTTGTAACACCAACGGTTCCGAGCCTTTGGTAATTGGTCGGAAGAAAGGCAACAGACTAATCAAGTGAGAGGAACGAATGATTTGCAGCTAGGGAATATCGAGGATCCTGGTTAGGCTGCGAGTTGAACCACTCCCCGTTACATCTCCAGGAGCGCACTAATGCAGTGACTAACCACTCTTGGTTCGAGAGCGCTTGGTCATCAACTCGTCAAGTCTCAACCTTCAATCATGATGCAATTGTCGCTGTTTCCGAGAAAAAGGAAAGCTGCTTCAAGTGAGGCGTCGCTTTTTCCGTCTGGATATCCCTCAGCCGGTTCCATCAACATTGCGCACCAGAGCTCTATGGGCCTGGTATTCAACATTCTCGCGGAGACCGCAAACTAAGCTCAACTGCGGGGAAGAGAACAATGCAAGCAAAGTAACCGCATTTTTAGTTCCATCGCGCGGTAGCCGCTCTCAACTGTTTCAGCACCTCTCTCTGAACCTTGGGACTGAATTAACGTTCAGCATCCCGGAACGCCACTCTAATCTTAATATCGCCTTTGTATACCCCTGCCACCGACTTTGAGGGGGATTGCCTAAAGGAGTGTCCTGCATGAGGGTCAAGGTTATTTCTGTTCAGCGCCCGCTTTCAATCGCTCGCCTCGGAGCCGGTTGAAGCGAATCATGCAGCCCACCTACTGGCGACTGCACCACTCAGGATCTAAGAGCCCGCAACGCTTCTACCAGACGCATGGAAGCACAACGTTGTAACCGTCTCGGTGATTTCCCGAGAGAGCATACTCCGTATGCGCAATGCGTCGAATTCAACTGGCAGACTGCGATTGTGCCAACTTGGCGCGGTTACCCCTCCATTCCGAATTCTTTTGATAACTGGCTCGCCTCACAAGGGAAAGAGAAATGGAGATGATGGGCTTGATCAGTGAGCTGATTGGTACGTAGATGACACAGCGCGAAACAAACTGCTGATCATTTGGGCGGTTGACCCTGGGTGGGGATGGGGACTTGGAGACCCGCCCTTTGTCTTGAACCCTTCCAGGATTCCAAGGTTCCATCTCGGCTTCGACAATCCTGGTATGTATGCCATTCACGTGATATCGATCTTGCAAAGCTTTCCAATGGTTTCGTCAGCCACACCCTGGGGATGCGGCCTCAAGGCTGCGACTATTGTCTTTGTGGTCAATCAGAAAGAGTATCTTCCAGTTATTCAGAGCTAGTAGAGAAATTTTGATTCTATCGAGGTTTACAAAATACTAAAACGGTATGATATATATTCTTTGCTGAGAGACAAAGTCAAGTCTGTGTGATTAAAATACAGAAGATACCGAAGATACCATCGTCACACATGGAACAGTCAAAAGTATTTAGCATGCACAATCAGAACCGCTTAAGCCAAACGATCAATTGCATGTGATTTTGCTGTAGAAACACATCATGTTGTCCGAAGTATAGATACACGTGACATAGAAGGCGGCCCCGCGATTACGTTATTCCAGCACAAACAAACGCTAGCCTGTCTTGATATCTGGATGTGGAGGCGGTTCCTTTCAAGCGGAACCCGTGACGTCGATGTCATCAGTCCATCACAGTGTCACGCTCTCAACCAGCTTCCAAGGTCCAGGACCAAACAACAAACCATCTACTACAAACACCATGAATACCGCCCCTACGAACCGATAATGGAAAAGTCTGCATCCGGCGACATACTCGACATCAACGATCCGCGATCGATCCCCGACTACGACCATGAGTTCATCGACCCAGATGATCTGCGCCAGTTCGAAAAGGCCCTGACGGACCAGGACGCGGACCCGCTCGTTGCCCTGAATGACTGGCGGCCTGTATACCAGCGCGTGGTACGTCGAGGAGGGAGAGGGCGCAACAGTAACAACAACAGCGTCAAGAAGCGGCTGCCCCGGCGGACGAAAGACGAAACGAGAGAAGGCGTCCTCTATACCGTGCTCAAGTGGCCGTTTCTGTTTATCGTCTTGGGCTGGATTACGTTCCTGGGAATTGGATATGCGTTGACGCGGATCTACATCTTTTTGTATGAGCAGTGGGTGACGTGGAGGGGGAAGAGGGAGAGTTTGCGAAGGGAGCTGTACCGGCATACGAATTATAGCGATTGGCTCGAGTCGGCGCGTGCGTTGGATGAGTATCTTGGAAACCAGCGGTGGAAGACGATCGATGAGTATGCGTACTATGATCACTTGACGATACGGAAGTTGAGTGGACAGCTCAAGGCCGTCCGGACGCAGGTCGAGCGGGAGATCGAAAAGGACGATCCTGATTCTGCCGTGATCATTGAGGAGCTGTGCAACCTGTTGGAAGCATGTGTCAAGAACAATTTTGGCGGCGTCGAGAATCCCAGGCTTTACAGTGAAGCTTATTCCGGCACGAAAGACTTGGTTCAGGATTACATTGATGAAGTGCACGCCTGCATCAAGGTCGTTTCAGATGCGCGACAGGTAAAAAACGAGGACAAGTACCATCACTTCAAGCACCTGGACACGAATTTTGGCCGGACTGCGCTTTGCTTGTCTGGAGGAGCGACATTTGCATACTACCATTTTGGCATTGTCCGAGCACTTCTGGATAATGATGTCCTTCCGAGTATCATCACTGGCACGTCAGGAGGAGCGCTCGTTGCGGCCTTGGTTGGTACTCGCACGGACGATGAGTTGAAACAGCTTTTGGTGCCGGCTCTAGCGCATCGAATAAGGGCATGCTCGGAAGATTTCACAACATGGATGCGTCGGTGGTGGAAGACAGGCGCGCGGTTTGATACGATGGACTGGGCCCGTCAATGTAGCTGGTTCTGCAGGGGCTCCACCACGTTTCGAGAGGCGTACGAACGGACCGGACGTATATTGAATGTGTCCTGTGTACCCTCAGACCCCCATTCGCCGACGATCTTAGCCAACTATCTGACGTCGCCGAATTGTGTTATCTGGAGTGCCGTGCTTGCGTCTGCAGCGGTTCCAGGAATCTTGAACCCGGTGGTACTAATGACCAAGAAACGAGACGGCACCCTTGCCCCTTACTCCTTCGGGCACAAGTGGAAGGATGGAAGTCTGCGAACAGACATCCCGATCAAAGCGCTAAACCTCCACTTCAACGTCAACTTTACCATAGTCTCGCAGGTGCGTATAGACTTTACGTC